>NW_022589752.1:12023692-12155529 GCF_004348235.1 Phoca vitulina | reverse complement strand
CTTGGTCCCGGGGTGGGGGGGGGGCCCCCCCGAGGGCGCCCCCTGTCTGGGGGGGGAGGTTTATGGTGTTCTCCCCCCCCCCCTCCCCCCCCCCCCCCCCCCCCGGCTCGTGCTCACTTGTGTGCATGCATGCTTGCTCTGTGTCTCTCTCTCAAATAAATCTTCAAAAAAACATGCAGTTTTCGTGGTCTTTAGTAGTATCAGTGATGGTAGTCTGTTACGTGATATATTTTTATTTCTTTTAATGATTCCTTTAAACAACAAAGGATAGTTAGTTAATAAATCCAAAGGCTTTTAAGAAAGAGAGAAGGGTTGTGTATTACATTTCACTACTCAAAACGTAGTGTGTCCCTTGAAAACTTGAAAGAAGTGAGTTTAGGACATACAATCATTTTGCAAAAGGAGGCAGATAGATTTAATAATTATCTCACAAAATATAGTTTACGAAAAGATATATGGTGTCAAAATTCTTACTAACTTCTGTGGGGAAATGATGACTCTTTTACTTAGTTTACTATTTCCGGTGTATTTTGAAGTTTGGAAAGTTGATAAAATTATAACATGATCTATGGTAAGTGACAAACTTGTTTATCCATTGACCACAAAAATTTCATTACATTCATTAATTTATTCATTTAACAAAAATCAGGCACTTACCAAATGCCAGGCTCCATTCTCACTGCTCCGTTTACAGCAGTTACCACACTACGGACTCTGCCTTCACATACCTCCATGCGGTGAGAGAATGCAGACGATAAAGGAATATATAACATACCAAGGAGTGGTAAGTGTGATGGGGAATGGTAAAGTGATGGGGGGAAGAGAGTGTTAGGTGCCTGGGGGTTAGAAAGCTAAGGAGTGGCCTCTTTGATGAAGAAGCCTCTGACCAAACCTGAGGAAGTGAGGGAGTGGGTCATGCACATGTCTTCAGTAAGTGGTGCAAGAGGGGGACCGGCAGGGAGAAGATCCCCGAGGTGAGATTGTACTTGATATGTTCGAAGCCAGTGCTGCTGGTGTGGAGTGAAGGAGGGGAGAATAGAAGGAAATGAGTTTCAAAACAGGTGGTTGAAGGGCAGGTCATGGAGATGGTCTGTATTATTTAAATCATTATTCACCATAATATACCCAGAGCCCAGGTAAAGTACCTGGAGCTCACTAGTGATTTGAATGAGGAATTTAATTTTAGGAGGCCACGCATTAATCAGGACACTTTTGGATTATATTTTGGAAACACAGCTCAAGGTAGCTTGAAGTTAAAAATGAGGGACAGGGTAGCTTCTGTAAGTTATATAAGCTTCCTTCTGGTCTGTGTGTATGAATATGTAGGCTTTATTCTCAGCTTGGCTTTCCCTGTGCGTTAGCAAAAGTGGCTATTAGATGTCTAGTTTTGCCTTAAATTTTACTACTTAGGAACACTAATGGCGCTACAGTACTCCTTTCCTGATATCTCCCACAGAAATTCAGAGAAGGCTCTTACTGGCCTGTCTGCTCTATGTGCCCACCTCTGAACCAGTCCGTGTGACCAGGGTTTATGGTGGCTTATTAGTCATATCCATTCCAAACAACGTGGACTGAGAACTGGGGAGTGGTAATTCTCCAAACAGGTGCCAACAGGTAAAAATATGTGCCGGTCATAGTAGAAGAAGAAATAGAATCCTAGATGATATGGAACTCAGAACTCTGGTTGCCTTTCATTTTATTCTAAGGGCAAATTGGGACCTAGCAGCTCTGCCTGCTGAGTGAAATAGTAAGCTGCCCAGGGACACTGGCCAGAAACCTCATTATTGAGATCTTGGTGTTCATGACTTGCTCTTATAAGAGACTCCACGAGATAGAAGGATTGGGGGTATTTTACAACAAAACTAGGAACAACTTTTAGGAAGGTAGTATTTTCAACATCAGAATTTCCTCTTATTGACAAAAAAGAAAAAGACTGCAAGCCACATGAGGACAGACTGATTTCTGTCTTGTTTTTCATTATTTCTCTAGCAGCTTAGCACTACACTTGAAAATATTTTTTTAATATCTACTAAATGATAAAATCTGTGATAAACAGCAACTAGGGAGCCAAGCCAAAGGGTAACACTCGCATTGTGTTGAAGTGTCCTCCTCTTAAATATTAATGCAAATTGTTCTAATTAACCATGTTACCTTATTTATATGACATAACAATTTGGGGCTTTGGTTTCTCCAACCATAAATTAAAAGACAATAAGTGTTGGGGCGCCTGGGTGGCTCAGTCGTTAAGCATCTGCCTTCGGCTCAGGTCATGATCCCAGGGTCCTGGGATTGAGTCCCACATCGGGCTCCCTGCTCAGCGGGAAGCCTGCTTCTCCCTCTCCCACTCACCCTGCTTATGTTCCCTCTCTTGCTGTGTCTCTCTCTGTCAAATAAATAAAATATTTAAAAAAAAATAAAAATAAAAGTGTTATTGGCACAGTGTTGGGATCTTTTTTTTATTTTTTTAAAAGATTTTATTATTTATCTGAGAGAGAGAGAATGAGAGAGAGAGCACAAGATGGGGGAGGGTCAGAGGGAGAAGCAGACTCCCCGCCAAGCAGGGAGCCTGATGCGGGACTTGATCCCGGGACTCCAGGATCATGACCCGAGCCGAAGGCAGTCGCCTAACCAACTGAGCCACCCAGGTGCCCCTGGGATCTTTTTTTTTTTTTTTTTTTTTTAATGTCTATCCATTCCTCTTGTCCTGTCATCTGTCACATACATGCATGTACACACACACACGTATACTTTCTCTGTAAATCTTCCAGGACAAGCACTATGTTCTATACATCTTTTCTAGTGCTGGCTTCTCAATGCATATTTACGGAACTGTTAAATGGAACTTTACCAACTCTGAAAATCTTAGGACTCTTAGTATTTGTGTTTTACTTTCATAAAGGATAGTTTACAGATTATTCTTTAATACAAGGTTTGGTTTTATTGACATATTTTAAATGAAGGCTTAGGTATTAGCCCCTTCTTAAATGTCAGATCTTTTTTTTTAAAGATTTTATTTATTTATGTGAGAGAGAAACCATGAGAGGAGGAGCAGAGGGAGAGAGACAAGCAGTTGACTCCGTGCTGAGCATGGAGCCCAATGTGGGGCTCGGTCCCAGGACCCTGAGATCATGACCCAAGCCAAAACCAAGAGTCAGTTGCTTAACTGACTGAGCCACCCAGGCACCCTTAAGTGTCAGATCTTAATGATAGAGAAGTATATCAGTATACTGATATGTGGTTCATCATGTATGAACCATGAAAAGATTATGCTAGATGGAAAGAAACCAGGCACAAAAGCGCTCCATGTTGTAGGATACCATTTAGATTGAATGTCCAGAATAGGCCAGTCAGTAGAGACAGGCAGTAGATCTGTGTTTGGCTGGGGCTTGAATGGGGAGTGATAACTAATGGGTATGGGATTTCTATTTTGGATAATGAAAAGATTCTGTAATTAGTGGTGATTTTGCACAACCTGTAAATTCAGGTGCTGAAGTCTGCCCCACACCATTGTTATGAGGCATGAATGGGACAGAGTATGTACCGTGTCTGGTGCTTTGGGGCTACAGACATTAAGAGCTCATTAAAAGTGAATTCCTCGGGCGCCTGGGTGGCTCAGTTGGTTGAGCGACTGCCTTCGGCTCAGGTCATGATCCTGGAGTCCCGGGATCGAGTCCCGCATCGGGCTCCCTGCTCTGCAGGGAGCCTGCTCCTCCCTCTGACCCTCCCCCCTCTCATGTGCTCTCTCTCTCATTCTCTCTCTCTCAAATAAATAAATAAAATCTTTAAAAAAAAAAAAAAAAAAAAAAAAAGTGAATTCCTCATCCTTTGTTTCATACATGAGTGAAGTAAGCCCCAAAGAACATGCCCATAGTCCAAGGTTATTTTCATTTAAAATTTTTTATTATGTAATTATATATATTTGTATGTATGAATAAAATGTCTGAGTGGCTTACTGTTAGAGGTGTAGGATAATGAGTTTTTACATAATAGAGTGGGATCAGCTTTGCAAAAAGACAGACTTGAGTGAGTTCAAAGCCAGGCTGTGATGCTGTGTGCCTTTCGGTAAGTCACTTAACATAGCTGACCTCAGGGGCGCCTGGATGGCGCAGTCGGTTGAGCATCTGCCTTCAGCTCAGGTCATGATCCCGGGGTCCTGGGATCGAGCCCCGCATCGGGCTTCCTGCCCTGCGGGAGGCCTGCTTCTCCCTCTCCCACTCCCCCTGCTTGTGTTCCCTCTCTCATTGTGTCTCTCTCTGTCAAATAAATAAATAAAATCTTAAAAATATATATATATAGCTGACCTCAGTCTTATCTCTAAGATGGAGATAATGCTATCTCAGAAGGCAGTTGTAAGATGTAAAGGTTCCTGGTAACTTCTTGTAATTATTCATTGTTGAATTAGCATCTTTATCTATAATAACCTCCTAGTCAGTCTCTTAAGATTTATACTTTGCAGTTGCACAAATTTACAGGGTTTCTGACGTAAGGGTTGGCTATATTCAGTATTTTTGTCTAGAGAGCTGCCTGCTTTAATTTCTGTGGGAATGGATGGTGGCTTTAAGGATATAGGTAGCAATTATGGAGAGAGAAATTTTGGTAGACACAGCTACCATTGTAACTATTTCAGGAAGACTCTCACTGGTTTTCTTAATTTTATAAGGGTTAAACATAAAACATGAAGGTATTTCCTTTAAACATCATATTTCCGTATAATATTATCTTTTGTTAAGCACTCTGAATGTGTCAGCAGTTCCCCGGAGACCAGATAGGCTGAGAGGGAGGAGAGACCAGCTATCTCAGTTGATGTGCTTCTTGGGAAGTGCCGCAGGGTTCTGGAGTTGCCTCAAGATCTGTTTACAGTGGCCACTTTCAAAGAAGAAGCTGCAGGGCAAAACGGTCTCCGTGAATTAGGGCTGAGGATAAAACGCACACATTTTTGCTATAATTCCTTTTAGAAGAGTTTGGGAAAGACTGTTGAAAAGATGTGAAAAGAAGCCAAAGGAGTCACGGACAATAATAAAAAAAAAAGATCTTTAGCCCCTCTCCTATATTGAAAAAACAAACCATTCATCTTGTTTTGCTTTAAGTTGGGCCAAGGACGGCCTTATACTGTATTGGCAGCATATAAAAGAGTTTAATTTTTCCCTAGATTTATGAAATTATGACCTACTCATTATGAAAGGCGATGCTTTTCGTCAGTTTTTTATCCTGTTGTTTTCGTTATGCGTGTGGCGTAGTAAAGAGGTTAAGACCATGGACTCTAGAAAGAGCTGCCTGCCTGGGTTTTAATTACAGCTGTGCAACTTTAGGCAATTTAGTTGACCTCTTTGTGCTTCACTCTCCTCTCCTGTAACATGCAGATACTTACAATGTCTTTCTCAAAGAATTATTTTGAAGATTGAATGATTTAATGTGTAAAGCTATGAGAACTGTGTCTGGCACATTATAAACTCTGTAAAAGTATTAATTATTATCACAGTTAGCCTACCAACAAAGTAACCAAGGGTGTACTAAAAGTAATTAACTCGCATACTTTCTGCATTTTTAAAAGTGGGTTTCATATAAGGAATGAGAAGTCACATTCTAATCCACTATGTCAGCTTATTCTACATTTCTTATAAAGCATCTTCTTTTCCCTCATGTTATTTGAGGTGTTAACTGATTTCATTCACTCAATAAATATTTCTTAATTGCCTATGACATTCTAAGCATTATTTAGTAAAAACTAATTGTTTACCCATTATTTAGTAAAAACACTTGATGATTTGGGCTACCCTCTTTGCAAACAGTTTCTTAGAAGCTATCCTTTGTATATTTCCTTTGTATATTTCTTTTGATGATACAAGTTTAAAATGTTTTTTTTTTTTTTTTTTTACTGTAGCTGCCATTCCATATTTTGTTAGTGTCTCCATATGTCTGAAGGAATGTAGAAATCTCTTTAGAGGGAATTTTTCTTACCAATGCCTTTGAACTTAGAAACTGGGAAGCACAGAATTAGAAGCGACATCTTCTGTCAGACGTTCCCCAGCAAATGCTCCTAATAGCATTGTCATTCAGCCTCCGTTTCAGAGGTACACTGTCTTCCACAGCTGAAGAGGCTGGGGCACTCTGTTCTGGGATCGTAAAATTGGATTCCAAACCCTTGTTGGGAAGCTTGTGATTTGTTCCTTTGAACATTACCGAACCAAAGTACTAACCAGCTACTTGTGTTTGGAAGCAACCTTATCTGTCACATTATCTTGCTTGTTTACACTTGGAAGAGTGTTATAAAAGGCAAAGGCAAAGAAATAAAAGGTAGAGTCAAGTATGTCCTAGTGATCTTTAGCAGGTTAAGACCAAACTGATGAGAGTAGAGCCAGATTTTAGGTTCATTGTAGTCACACACCTGCAGTAGAAAAATATAAATATCACTTCTTTAAGCCACACACATTCTGACATTTTGTACTAAGTGGTTATATCTCCCTTGATCATACTATAAACATAATGCTAATTTCCACACCTGGAATCAAAAAACTTGCCAAATGGCAAGGATAATTTAAAGAATCCATTGTCAAAGATAATTTTTGAGGAAAGAGTGTCTGTCTGTTCCCAAATGGCAAAAGAACATCATTAATATCTTCTTTAGCATTCAAGACAGGAGACAGATGCTACTAATAAACCATAATAAACTCCTCATGGTTTTGTTTTTAATAAAGCACAAATGATTTCATGGTCCTATAATTTGAACTGTCAACCTAATTTAGTAGGTTTGTGTTGAAAATCTGATTTTTTAAAAATTGAGGTGAAAAGTTAATTCACTATTATGTGCAACATTTTTTCTATGTATAGGGACTATTAGTGAAAAAAAGTGATAAAGAATATGAAGTATTAAAACCTCTTGATTCATTGAGATGTAATAGGTATTAAATTGACTCTGAATTTAGTAGAAAGAGCCCCTGGAATCTCAGGTTATTAGTATTCCTCCCCTGCCTATGACTAGGTACCATTGGCAGGGTGACTTTATGGATGTGTACCTTCTGCGGTAGCTCAGGGCCCTGTGCTTGGCTTAATGCTCTGCTGTCACCGTCTTGACATTCTTAATGATTTTTGAATGAGGGGCCCACATTTTCATTATGGCCTTGGCCCTATGAATCATGTAACCAATTATGGCTATTAACAGGTTACTTCTCTGAATTTCAGACAAGGCAACAAAGATCTTGATGGATCCAAACTTAATGAAATTCTATTGAGTCCCAACAAAGTTTACTGGGTATTGAAAGCCCGGGCTCCTTTCTAACTCAGTGGTTCTCAACCAGGAGCAGTTTTGCCCCCTAGTGGACATTCAGCAATGTCCGAAGACACTGTTCGTTGTCCCAGCTCAGGGGAAGGTGCTCCTGGCATCTAGAGGGTAATAGGATGTTTAATCCTACAAATGCACAGGATATCCCCCACAACAGAGAATTTGAGGGCCCTAAACTTCAACACTGCTTTGTTGAGAAATCCTAAATAACCCATTATTTGTGTCTCCAACACTTGGTACTGGCCCAGGGAAGTTACTCAGGGTTTGTTGAACCAGTGGGTGCAGTCTGGATCTTAGGTTGTTGTATTCCTTATCGTATACAGACTGAAGAACAGATCTGGTGATTTCTAAATATAATCTAACGTTTGCACGAGGTTCAGTGCAGAGATGCTTTCCTGAGGCACTTCCACTTCTCACACCCAATTAACTGGCAGTCCCCGTACCCTCTTAAAACCTTCTCTGAAGCCGATCACACTCACAGGTGATGGATGACTGACTTTCCGTGAGCAGACGCCCTTGTACGTCTGACACCTGTTGTGCTGTTGGTTTAGCAAGTCATTTGGGTTTGTTCCCAAGTCTGTTGATGCCAGTGTGCTGGTTGCTGTAATAATCAACTATTACAGAACTTTAGGAAAAGAAAAATACTAAAGAAGGAGAGAGATTTCAGTGAAAATCTAAGTTGCAGGTTTTGGAAAAATTGAGTAAAGGTGTCACTAAAGAAAGTTGCTCTTGAATTAACTGTAGGCAAGATGACTCTAAAGGATTTGGGAGAGAATCGTTAAAATTAGATTCTGTGTTGAATTTGCATAACTCTCTTAAGTTTTCACTGTTCTTTATGGAGATTATAGACAATTACATCTGTGGTTTTTGCAAGAAGGACAATACTTTAGCTAGCTGATTCATGCTCCGAGAAAAGGTTGTGTCCTACATTACAGTACTGCAGAATGGATACTCTTTATATATTTTAGGATGATACAAATTGTTGGATTCTGGAATGTAACTTTAGAGGACTTTCCCAATAATCGGTGCATCAGACAGCAGGGCTTCCACTGTATTTTCCTTATGAGAAACTAAAAAGATCATAATTAGATATTCTGCTTTTGTCACTTGTGGAGCCAAACAGCTCTCAGCTCAGTGAAGTCTATGAATAATTTTCCTTGCTTAACACCACCTTATATCTTAAGAAGATACTCCTTTAGTTCTCGATTCCACAAACACCAACATAAGGTCTATCTCTTGCCAGATTCAGTACTGAAGTGTTGAAGAGTAATTTGCTTCCTTTTTAGTTCATACATTTTCTCCCTTGAATTTTCCACGTGGCTCTATAGATTAGAGGTAATGTGTCACAATCTTTCAGAATTAAATAAATATAAGTAGAAAATATCAGAAGTTTAGCTAAATCACTTAATTTTACAATTCTGTTAGAGCTGAAGTGAGAGACATTTGTCAGCCTCGGTGATTTTAGCATGGTATTATCTTGTCCCTGAGTCAGACCTGAGAGCTGACTTCTGGAGCTTTCAATCCTGACCTTGTTAAAAAAAAAAAAAAAAAAAAAGTAGATACCCCTTTAATATAAATTAACCCTTGCCATTTTTTGTTAACATTCATAAATACTTTGTAAGTATTTATTTTCCATTTTCTGTCACATTTTTGCAGATAGTATCCCAACAATTTATAGCCATAGACATCTTACCTGGCTAGTAAAAGAAAGGATTCAACATTTATAATAGAAGACATCATGCTTTCTTCTTTCTTTTTAAAATAGCTCAACAAGTAATATGTAAGTACTGCCTCCTTTTAAAAGGTTAGAACATTACACATAAAGTTAAATTCCACTTTGTCCATGTCCTATGGACTTGGAATGTATCCTTCCAGACACACACACACACACACACACACACACACACACCCACCCCCACCCCCCCCCCCACCCCCCCCCCCCCCCACCACCACCACCCCACTGACCTGGACAGATTTTCTATAGTTGTGGTATCATACTGCATGTATTATTTAGTTACTTGTTTGCCTTCTGTTGTCAAGTTGAGTCGTTTGAATCAGATCTTATATAAATCTAGGTCATCCTTTTAGCTGCTATATGATATTCCAGGTACGAATACATCACATTTTATTTATCTGTTCCTCTGTCAGTCGGCATTAAGTTTTTTGCTCTCAGTGTGTAATGACTCTTGTACATATATGTTTCTCCTTTAAGGTCCTAGAAGTAGAATTGCAGACCATCCATATCCTAGCATTGCAGGGAGGTCTTGGTTCATTTGTTTCCATGGTAGGTTCTTTCTAAACTACATGGTATATAGGACAAAAGTCATAGAATGAAACCTTTTTGACATTGAAGGTATCTTACATGTCACCATATGATGTGAAGGATTCATTATTTTCTCTATACTCTTAATATTTAGTATTTTTCCCCTGGAGCTTCCTCTGCAGCCTCTCCTGCTTCTGCTACCTTAGTAAAATCCTTTTGGTTCCTCTGTTGCTTCTACTTTTGTAACAAAGTTTGAAAGAACAAAATGTGTTATCTTTGTAAGGAATTATTTTAGCAGGTGTGTTAGTATATTTATTCTAAAATTTAAAAAAATTTATTAAAATACTTTCTTGAAATGTTTTCAGCGACTGCTTCTTTTAGAATTATAACTATGTTGATATAACACTTTAGATCTTTGGATACTCTTTAATTACCTAACAAGTGGAAAAGGCTTAGATTTAAAAATCTAAGTTTTCCTGTAAATCCCCTTGTGTGTTATAAACTCGGTAAGGCTCACTTGTATGGTAGAAAACTTTAGGGCTGATCACCTCCCTCCTATCTTCCTTATTTGGACAGTGTTTCTTCGCTTGAATAATTATACCACCCTCATTTAATGGCTTCTGTATGTGAGGAGTTGTACCCAGGTTTTTTCCCTTTAATTCTTTTTTTTTTTTTTTTTTTAAAGTAAGCTCCCTGCCAAGCATGGAGCCCAACACGGGGCTTGAACTCATGATGCTGAGATCAAGAGTCGGATGCTTGACCGACTAAGCCACCCAGGGGGCCCTTCCTTTAATTCTTATAGCAAGCTTAAGAAATTGATATTCTCCTTTTATAGTTGTAAAAACTGATAGAGAAGTTAAGTAACATTCCCCATTACCCTGTGAGGAAGTAGCGGAGCTAAGGATTCAAAACCCAGCTTACCTCTTTAGAACCATATACACTTTTCAACATGCTATATGTAAAGGTGATCTCTTTTCCACCATCATTTAAAAATCATGTCAGTCTCCTTTCTGGAGGTATGCTAAATTTTAATAATGCTTTAAAAAGAAAACTTTCAATTGCTTTCAGGCATAATTGTA
This sequence comes from Phoca vitulina, assembly GCF_004348235.1. Classification (NCBI taxonomy): domain Eukaryota; kingdom Metazoa; phylum Chordata; class Mammalia; order Carnivora; family Phocidae; genus Phoca; species Phoca vitulina. The sequence goes on along the minus strand of NW_022589752.1, from coordinate 12,144,908 downwards.
GATAAAATAGTTTTGTGTAGACAGTTAATTTTGTATGCTTTTATTTTTTTTAAGTAGTCAAAAGAACTTAGCAAGCTTCAGAACATTTATTCTTCTATTTTCATTTATTCATGAACTGTCTGTTGACTTTTTGTTATCAATTAAGCCCTATGCTTAAAATTTTCACATTTTAAAAGTAACACATACTTATTATAGAAAGTTTGAAGAATAACCTAAATTATTAAGAAAGTGGAAATTACCAGTAATTCTATCAGCTGTTTCTAATAGCAAATGTGCTTGTGAACCTGCCCACTGGCCACTTCTCAGCCGTATGGGAGGGATGGGAGTGGGTCAGTAGTTTCAAGAAATTCTTATATTGAGTCAGGTTTAGCAAAAAAAAATAAATGAATAGTGGGATACACATGTCCATTTGCTCATTAGAAGATTTGACTCATCTTCCTTATGAATAAGTAAACTGATTAATGACCCACTGCTGCAGACTTGAAAAATCAGAAGTACATGTGCATCTGCTAACATTACAGATACTCAGATGGGAATTTCTTTTCATTATTCGTGATTAACTTAAGAAATTAAGAATATGATCTTAGTATCTAAGAGCATAAGAGTCTGTTACCCACATTCGAATGTTGTCTAGCAGACAAGATAGGCATGAGTTATAACTCTTGTGAAGTACTCTTGTAAAGAGAGACTGAGTGAACAGCTGATTGCTTCCAAGGACAGGGTAAGGGGGGTGAATACAGTGTCTATACCAAACTGTATTTTCTTCCTACACATAAGCTGTGGAGAACTTCCCCCTACATTCACAGTGTTGTTATTGTCTTAATACTTTTTTTTTTTCCTTAGCTTAGAATATCAGAAAGACATCTTACCAGACTCCTAGAATGTATTCATTGTTCTGTTACTGTATTTTCATTTTAGCATGATTTTCTTCTTAGGAAGAAGTCTACACTTATGGAGTATAAGCTGTTTGCCAGTTACTGTGCTAAATGCTTTACATGCTTTGTTTAGTGCTTCCATCTCTTTGATGTAGGTTCATAATATTGACTGTTTTACAAAGGAGACATGGAGGCTTAGGAAAGAAAAAAGAAATTAACCAAAATGTCAGAGCTGATAGATGACAGAGCCAAAAACTCTCACTCAGGTGTCCCTGAGTTGCAAAGTCCATTTTCTTACCACTCTATAACTTATAACTTAAATATTTCAAAATTTACTTATGGAAAAAATAATTTTGTATCCTGTTTCTTCCAGTGGACGTGTCTAAACCTTGTCGTTTTACCGTAGTCCTGTGTTACTAATTTCAACTTTAAATTTTCCCTAGGTATTAGCTAACTCTAATGGTTGTTTTCCTTACAAATATATTTTTATTGGGCAGGAAGGTGAGTATTTTTAGACTTAAAACATTCATACACTGTTTTTCTTTCCTAAATTTTTAACACTGTTTGAGATTATAAAATCATTTAAAAACATAACATTGACTTAACATTGGAATACTAGGAATCTAAACTAACAAATAAGCAAAATCTATTAAGTAGGATTCCGTGAGGCGGCGCCTGGTTGGCTGTCAGTTAAGCGTCTGCCTTAAACTCAGGTCAAGATCTCAGGGTCCTGGTATAGAGCCCCACATTGGGCTCCCTGCTCAGCGGGAGTTTGCTTTTCCCTCTCCCTCTGCCCCCTGCCCCTTGTGCTCACTCTCTCTCTCTCAAATAAATAAAATCTTTAAATCAGACTCTGTGAGCTGGGACCCAACCTGAGAAGTTTCTAGTGATGCTGATATGCAGCCAGTGTAGAGAACTGGAGACTTAAAATACAGCTTTTGGTGGTAATGTGTCACTTAGTGTAGTTTAGAGGAGTGGCTCTTAATTAGTGTGCATCAGAATCATGTGCAGGAATCACAGCCCTGTGCCCCTGAAACAAATAATACATCATATGTAAATTAATTGAATTTAAATAAATAAAAAAGAATCATGTGCAGGGAGAGCTTGTTAAGACACAGATTGTTGGGCCCAGTGCCCTGAGGTCTGAGGTGGATCCAGGGATTTGTGTTTCTAACAAGTTTTCCATGATGCTGACACTGCTCTTTCGGGCTGTCCTTTGAGAACCACTTCAGGTCTAGGTGTTACTCTTTGAGAGTCACCAGTTTAGGGTTTCACTTTCTGAGTTGGTTTTTTAGAGGTGATCCCCATATCCACCCACCTTTTCTGCAATATACCCACATAGACTTTGCAAACTATCATTCAGGATTACTAGGAGCCCTCAGATGACTATTATCAATGTTGAAGTGCAGTCTTATCTCCAGATGAAGAATTTGTTGTTGTCCACATGGAAAAACCTCAAATGAATTTGACTCTTCCCTTCATCTGTTCTTTAAACTATAAAGCAATCAAGTACTTCTATTTAGAGATCTCTTCATACCAGAGCCACAGGCTTTTTTTTTTTTCCCTTTAGTCCTTCAGTGATTTTTTAAAATCCCAAAAGGTAAACATATTTTCCCTTAATTTCTAATTCTAATTTGTTTCTAGCAAAAGGGTGACTTCAACTATGTTAAGTGATTACAGAGAAATTAGGGTTAACCAGTATTTACTAAAGGATCACTTAACTTGGATAGTTGGAATTAAAAAAATTTTTTTTCAATTATGATAAAATAGACAACATGAAATTTACATTTTAAATGTTGCAGTTCAGTAGTATGAAGTACCTTCATAATATTGTGCTATCATCACCAGCATCTCTCCAGAACTCTTTTCATTTTGCATAACTGAAACTCTGTACCCATTAAATAATAACTTCCCATTCATTCCCACCCCCACCCCCAGCCCCTGGCAACCATCATTCACTTTCTGTCTCTATGAATTTGATGACTCTAGATACTGCATATATGTGGAATCATATAGTATTTGTCTTTTTGTGAGTGGTTTATTCCAGTTAGCATAATGCTGTTGAGGTTCATACATGTTGTAGCATATATCAGAATTTGCTTTTTAAAAAGGCTGAATAATACTCTGTTTTCTATATGTGTATTGTGTACACATACTACATTTTGCTTATCCGTTCATCTTTCAGTCAGCACTTGGGGTGCTTCCACCTTTTGGCTATTGTGAATAATGCTACTGTGAAAATGGGTGTAGAAATATCTGTCTGAGTCCTAGTTTTAGTTCTTTTGGGTATATTCCCAGAAGTGACATTTCTGGGTCATGTGGTAATTCTGTTTAATTTTTGATGAACTGTAAATGGAAGAGAAAAGAGCAGATAAAACCTTGTTATTCAACTTCTAAGTTGTCAGTAATACATCTCTATAAACTACAGATTGCTTGTATAAGGAAGATAGATTTGGGCAGAGATGATTTCCATTTTAAAATTGAAATTAACAATTCCATGCTCAATCTGTTGTTTAATAAAATTAGCTACAAGATTTTCTTTGAAAGAAGATAATTTGATGTGTACTGTGTCAACTACACACATTTCTGGAGTAGTTGACAAAAGTTCTATAAAATAACATCAGAATTCTCAAATTCATTCCTTTATGGGTGGTCCTCCATGAAAGGTCTTCTTTATGTTAACATTTAACTGGGAAAAAATAGGTGGAAGGCAGAAGAATTAAGAGTAACTGATTCCTTTTCAGCAAGAAGTTCTTCAAATAAAAGAAAAATTACATTGGCATTTAGTTATAACAATACCTGTAGTTCATTAATTGTTTCCTATAGCACAGTGATACTATATCTACTCAGCCACATGAAAAAGTTTAGCAAAGTCAAGCACATGGACTCTGAACTGATGCAGACTGCTTTCTAATTCTGATTCTGCTACTTAATAGCAAATTATTTAATCTTGCTGTAGGTCATAAATCAATTTGCTCAACTCATTTTTTCTTTTTCTTTTTAAGATTTTTATCTTTACTTTAAAAATTATGAAAGCAGGTGCCCAAAGTTTTTTTTTTTATTTTTGTTTGTTTTTTTTTAAATAAATCAAGTAGTCTGAAAGGCTTATAATACAAAAAGTACAGTGTCCAGCTATCTTACCTACCATTATCTTGTTCCATAGAGCAAACACTTTACTCTCTTAGGAGATTTTCACCTTCAAATATAAAGTAGTATGTTTATGTGGTTATTTCTTACTAATTTTAGACGATATCTATTATGGCTATGGAAAATGAGGGATTAGTGATAAATATGGATTTATCTTTTCATGCTTTACTATAAGCTTCATATACCTACTTCCACCATCACAATATAGATCTATTACTTAGGAATTTTATAATCACTACTTACATTATTGTGGCTCTGTAACTTTGGTTTACTACGGAAATATAGGTAGCATACTGTAATTACATTTCTGATAAATCCTCTCTTCTAGGAGTTACCAGTTGTCTTTTTAAAATATTAAACTTTTTTTTTAGAATACTTTTAGATTTATAGAAAAATTGCAAAGATAGTACAGAGAATTCTATATTCCCCACACCCAGTTTTCCCTATCCTTTGTTAGTATGGTGCTTTTGCTGAATTAATGAACTGATATTTATACATTATTTTTAACTAAACCTTATACTTTATCCAGATTTCATTAGTTTTACCTAATGACCTTTTTGCTCTTCCAGGGTCCAATTTAAGATATTACATTACATTTAATCATCGTGTTACCTAGGTTCTTTTAGATCATGACAGTTTCTCAGACCTTTCTTGATTCTCATGACTCTCCTAGATGTGAAGAACACTGGTCAGACACTTTGTAGAAAGTTCCTTAGTTGGGACTTACCTGATGTTTTTCTCATGAACGGGGGTTATGATTTTTTGGGAGGAAGACCACAAAGACCATTTTCATTACATATTTCAAATGTACCTACTGTCCACACAACTTCTCACTGCCCATGTTGACTTTGATCCTAAGTGTTTGGTTTCTCCGCGGTCAGGTTACTCTTTTGTCACCCCTCTTCTGTGCTGTACTTTTTGGAAACGAGTCTCAGTGCAGCCCTTACTTAAGGTGTGGAAGTAATGCTCCACCTCTTTAAAGACAAATATCTACATAAATTATTTTTAATTCTTCTATGTGAGAGATTTGTCTATTCTCCTCCATTTATTTATTCTATCATGTATTTACATTTGTATGACTCATGGATACATTATACCTTGGGCTGTAATCCAATATACTTTATTTTGTTGCATAAATTGTTCAGGCTTGGACACTGGAAGCTCTTTTAGTTGACCCTTATGTCCTTTTGACATACTTCCATCATTGTGGGTTTTTTTCTTTTTTTTAAGCATTTCCTTACTTTCTGGCACTGCAGAAATGCTCTAGAGTTATCTTTCATATTTCCTGCCCCAATTCTAGAATTAGCCATTTCTCCAAGTTCCTTTTATTTTATGTATTCATTGTTATTTGGGTGTTATTGCTTCTGTGCCCTTTGAACTGAGAGCAAGGAAATGTGTGTGTATACAATTCCATGTAGATACAAATGTCTGTAAATATTTTCATATGTAACCATTCATACCTTTATTAAGCTAAATATGAGTTTATTCTGATATCTCTGAATAGTGCTGGTAGTATACATGCAGTAAAGACAGGAGAGAAGAGACAGGACAGCTGAGAAAGAAGAGAGGAAGAGGATGGTTAGTACAAACTACTGGATTTAAGGATTTAACCTAATTTCTATTATTCTCTATCTCTAAAAGATAGTTTTGAGAATTTATTCATTCAAGAAGATTTTGAAGGTATACATAATCTAATCAAAAGATAATAAAAGAAAGAATGCCAGTATTTGTGATGAATTGTTCTGAAGATGGTGTATCAATATTAACAAAAGTACTTTTATAAAATATTTTTTTTCTTTTTTTTATGGGACTATATACTGAAATCCAGGGTGGACATATAGGCAATGAAGTGAAAAGGAGAAAGGATAGCAGAAAGATAGGTGAATCAATTGATGGAATAATATTGCCACCTCATACATAGCCTTTCAGGATTTCTACTAAAGTACTTTGCATATGAATGAGGATAAGGCATCTTAGGGAGATGGACCAGGTTTTGAATAAGAGCTCTGTCTCTCATTACCTGGGTCACCTTGGGCAAATTTCTTAACTTCTCTAAATCTTAATGTTTTGATTGCAAAAATGGGAATAGCAATGCCTGTCTTGCTGAGTTGTGAGGATTAAATGAGATGAAGTTTATAGAGGACCAAGCACAGTGATTGGAGTAAAATGGAGAATTACCAGATACAACTTCCATCCTGATTTGTGTGCTGAATGCCACCGAAAGGTCCAGGGTTTTCCCACCATTTTCCTAGTATGTCTATGGGAGGCTGGATTAATTCTAAGACTTCTCAAAGTTTGGGGTGACTTAGGTTGGCCAGCGTAGGTGCTTCAAACTTACTCACTGCCCAACTGAAAAAATAGACATTTGATTCAATGTTCAGTTTTACCTCATTTTAAGTAAGTTTTATGTATGAGACACTGAATTTATAGATATCTCAACAGTAGAGTTGTTTTAATAATGAGTTCCCATTACACATTTGAAATTATTTGACTTGCTTTACAATCTCATAATTACAAACCTAGTCACATTATTAAAAGAAAAATTTTTTGTAAGTAAGGTTTCTTGTGTATCACCATTAAAAGTCTGAATTTTAAGCAGATTCTTGACCGGTGTCTCATATCTTTTAGCTCATTCAGCTTTAACACCTGTCCTATCCCCAATAGCTTTTCCAGAACCATTACTTTCACTGGGAAGCTCCCTGAGTTTTCCTAATTCAAACAGGGCTTCTTCAGCACTGTTACCTTTATAATGACAGCATAGTGGAGAAGCTAGATTGGCCAGCCTTTTCTGTATCTTTCCCAGTGCTATCTGGAATCAAGTCATTTGTCTGCATCTCTCAGGTCATGATTTCCATCTTCTGGATTTGATGCTGAGCCTAAGAGGTCCTCTGAATCTGATTGTGGTGTTTTTTAAGTAACACTAACCCCAATTTAAGCAAATAACCATCTGTAGTTTTGACATCAACATGAGCTTTAGTCATGATCTGCCATTTTTTGGACCATGGAGCACCTTTTGTCATGATCCATGCCATGAAAGTTAGGTAGTTTTTGCCTTGAACATCCTCAGTAATTAGGCTGAATTTTCTAAATTCATCTTCTGCAGATTAGCAAGGCTAGCTCAGAAAACCTTAAGGCCATCACATCAATTTTGGTTCCTTGCAGTCTTGTGACTAGTATTTTTCCAAAATTTTTTTGTATTGACACATCTGGAGGTCTCTTTGGCCATGTAATACAACAGAAAGATAATAAATGATAGATAATAAAATAAAGAAGGCCATATGTGTGAAGGTTCCAGAGATCAGGGAGTAGAAAGTGGGAGTTTTTTTTTGGAGGTGGTAGTGAGAGGCACTACCTTTGCCTGCAGATTCCAACTCTTGTTTGGTTCATAAACCTAGACTCCACTGTAGGTCCCTAAAGTACAGCAGCTGGTCCAGAGGCACACCGTGCAAGCCAGCCTAAGTGCTTTCTTTCCTCAGTGCATATATTTTTATTTCAGAGATCTTGTTTTACATTCCTGCCACTTACGCTACTGTCAGGAGGTCTCCTGGTCTGCTGTGGAAACATGTGCCTGCACACATTTCCCTAACTTCACTATTGAGGGAACTGAGGAAGGGGTCTTGGTTTGCTGCCTCCCAGAAGCCTCTTGCCTTCTTATGCACTTTTATTTCCTTGCTCTGTAGGAATCAACTATGTAGGACAGGGATAGAAACTCCCTTAGATAGTTGATCAGTGGATTGAATGAACCAGTATTCATGAAGCAGAATGGTGAGGTGGTTATGAGCATAAGCTCAGAAGTAAGAGTACCTGGCTTCAGAGCCCATCCTCTCCTTGCCTCAGTTGCCTCATCTGTAAACTTCATTGGGTTTTTGTGAGAATTAAATTAGTCAGTACATCTAAATGTGTTAAAACAATGCTAGGCACACAAGCACATAAAAATGTTTATTATTATAATTATCATTTGCATAAGTACAAGGAGCAGAATAAGTGATAGTTAAGAATATTGCTTTGGAATTAGGCTGTCTGAGCTTAAATCCCACCTGTACCAGTTATTAGCTTTGTGTCTTTGGATATCTAAAAAGTTACTTAAACTTTTTATATCTCAGTTTCCTCATCTATAAAATGGGAATAATTGTTCCCATTTTGTAGTGTTTTTGTTTGTGTTATTACATGAGATAATGAAAAAAATGTGTAAGTGCTCAATAAATTGTAGATTCAATACATGTATTAAAGTTAAAAAACAATACTTATTGAGGGTTTCTTCTATTTGGAGAGTATTTGTTTTTTTATATCAGAGGTTAAGGCATATATTAGGGATTTGGGATGTTGTTAGCCCCTTTGGTAATCCACCTCAATAAGAGTCTCAGAATTTACTACCCCACTATGCAACATGCCCAAGGCTTATACCTAAGTATACAAGAATCCTTACAGGTATTTGCATACAAGGTAACTCTGATTTTTAAATTTGTTGTTGTTGTTGTTGTTGTTTTTTGCTATCAGCTCTCATTTATTTGGTTAAGTATTGTTTTTATCTCTCATCTTCATTGATCATTGGAGATACTGCTTTCTTAGGAAGCTAGCACTGCATTAAAAATCATATGTATTGAAATTGATCTAAGATTGTAGTTACTAGAGCAATTAATACACTGTTCTGCTTGAAGCAGAAGTTGAGGCTAGCATAATTTATAAGTTCTTCTCAATAGGTATTGCTTTTTTTAGAAGTCATTTTTATTCCTGGTTATATAACTTAATTTACAGTATTGTATTTGATGAAGTTTCCATTTCTAGATGGTTCTGAAACATGTTGTCCTGCCCTACCCCTATTATAATCTCATCATTCTTCACTGGGAGAGAAGGTGAAGGTGGAAAATAGCACAGGGTAGTGGGACTGTGGCTGATAGGCCTATTAAGTGTTTCTCACAAATCACAGATTTAAATGATTTATTTGTAGTTTTTGTTACGAATTATTAATCATACTCACCCTGCAGATCAGAATCTCATATGGTGTATTTTTTTGCTCTGCTCAAATCCAGTATAGAGGAATAATGTCTTTTTCTGTTAAATCAGTGTGTGGGTTTTTAAACATTCAAACACAGTGTATTACCAGAGTTCTAGGTGATCCAATTCATGTTGAGGCATGCAGTTTTTGGAAAATAGTCAGTTTCTCAAGGTACTTTATAATTTTTTTCCGTGATGACTATAACCTCCAGAGACCAGGAATTAGACAAATACTGATGTGAGAAGTTGCAGAATGAATAAATTGTAACCTGTATCAAGTCAAGTGGCCATCATTGAAGAACAGTTTCAGAATCTGTATTATATGAGCCTATTACAGAAATATCTCTACTGTGACAGAAAGCCTTCTCCATTCAGCTACTTTGTTTTTTTTGACTGCAGAATTTAGTCCATTACATTTAAAGTAATTATTGGTAGGTATATACTTATTGCCATTTTGTTAATTGTTTACTGCCTGTTTTTATAGTTCTTCTGTTTCTTTTTTCTTCTCTTGCTCTCTTCCTTTGTGGTTTGATGACTTCCTTTAGTGGTATATTTACGTTCTTTTCTCTTTATTGGTTGTGTATTTGTTACAGATTTTTGCTTTATGGTTACCATGAGGCTTATATATAACAACTTGTATCTCTAATAGTCTATTATCAGTTAATAACAACTTAACATTGATCCCACTCTAAAACTCAGTGTTTTTACTCTCCCTCCTTCCATATTTTGGAATGTCACATTTTACTTATGTATCTCAAGTGATTAATCCACTACATTTACTGTGTATTTACTTTTGTAGTGAGATCTATTGTTTTGTATGTTTTCTTGTTTCCAATCGGTGCCCTTCTTTTCAGCCTAAAGGTGTCCCTTTAACATTTCCTATAAAGGGTGTTTAGTGGTGGTGAACTCCTCTAGCTTTTGTTTGTCTCGTAGTCTCTCTTCTTCAGTTCTGAATGATAACTTTGCTGGGTAGAGTATTTTTGATTTGAATTTTTTTCTTTCATCGCTTTGAATGTATCATGCCACTTTTTTCTGGTCTGCAAAGTTTCTGCTGAAAAATCTACTGATATTCTTATGGGAATTCCTTGTACATAGTAAGTTCTTTTCCCTTACTGCTTTCAATATTCTCTCCTCTTTAAATTTTGACATTTTAATTATAATGTGTCTTGGTATGAGTCTCTTTGGGTTCATGTTGTCTGGAACTTCCCGGGCTTCCTGCAAGTGGATGTTGGTTTCCTTCCCCAGGTTAGGGAAATTTTCAGCCATTATTTCTTCAAACAAGATTTCTGCACCTTTTCCTCTCTCTCCTTCTGGAACCTCTGTAATGCAAGTGTTAGTCCATGTAATGTTGTCCTATGAATCCCTTAAGCTGTCTTCACATTTTTTCTTTTTACCACCTTGACTGAATGAGTTCTACTGCCTCATCTTTCAATTGCCTGATCCTTTCTTCTGATTTATCTAGTCTGCTGCTGAACCCCTCTAGTGTCTTTTTCAGTTCAATTATTATATTCTTTAGCTCTGTGACTTCTGTTTGGTACTTTCTTACATTTTTCCATCTCTTTGTTGAAGTTTTCACTGTGTCCATCAATTCTTCTTCCCAGTTTGATGAGCACCTTTATGACAATTACTTTGAACTCTTTAGGTAAATTATCTGTTTCATTCAGGTTTTTTTCTGAAGTTTTATCTTGATCTTTCATTTAGAACATATTCCTCTGTTTTTTCATTTTGCTTGACTCTCTGATGATTTCAGTACAGTAGATAAAACAACCACCTCTCCTCAGTCTTGAAGAAGTGGCCTTGTTTAGGGGGTGAACCTTGTCTTTCAACCCTGCCCCAAATATTTGTCGGATCTCAAACCTTTGTGCTTGTTCAAGCAACCTATTATATTTTTAATAGCTCCCAGTAGTTGAGGATATGCCAAGATGTGTCAGTGTCCCTAAAGGGAAATTTTTAGCACCTAGATTCAGGCTGACTAGAAGCCAGATCCTCAGATAGCACCTTTAAAGTTGGCGGATACATACAGTCCTGTGGGACTTCAAGCACAAGCCCTGTTAGCCAGGTGATCTGGCAGTGTTCCCTAGCTGACAGTTGCAGAAATTGAGGTTCTAGACAAGTGTATAAGCTCTTCTATGGAAGATACTGGCGAGCTGGAGGAAGAGGGAGAGCATCAAAATGGCATCCCTAGCCTGCGTTCCTTAGGAGTAGCTCTGTAATCCACCAGGTGTATGCCATACCTGAAGCCTATCCCTCAGGCCAAAGCTCCAGAACAAACTGAGGCCTCCTTCACAGAAAGACAGGGGGTATGCCTCGTTCTGTCTCTTCAGTGCCCTGGGGGTGGCAGCCTGCCCACAGCCATTTTTCTAATTGCCATAATATCATAGGACCCAGAAATGCAAGCCTCCCTGGCCACCAGAGCCTGGCAGTCAAAGGGTGTCCCCTGGGCAGTGGCTGCAAAAACCATGGCACCAGACATAAAAACCAGGACACCAGCCCTGTGTAAAGCTCCCACCCCCCCAACCCCAGGAATCACTGGTACTCTGGAGCACAGAAGACCTAGATTACAAAGATAGCTCCTGCCCTTCAGGGTCTCTAAAAAGGATTAGAGTCAGCACTTAGGTGCTGCATGTTTAATTAGAAGGCTGCCCTTTAAGCCACAGACATAACATTTACCTAATAGGCCTTATTTACAGAAAGACTAAGCTCCTGGGTCTATTGCCTCCTGCTGTGCCCTGGGAAAGGTAACTGATTAAGAATTCTTTGTTGGTTTAAGTCCTTTGGGACTTACAGTCATAAGCCCATGTATAAATGCTGCCCACAGCAGACTCACTTTAGATGTAGGGACACACACAGACTGAAAGGGAAGGCATAGAGAAAAGATACTCCATGTCAATGGAAACCAACAGAAAGCTGAAGTATTTATATCAGACAAATTAAATTTTAAAACAAAGACTGTAATAGACAAATACGGGTGGTACATAATGATAAAGGGCTCAATCCAACAAGAAGATACAACATTTGTAAGTATTTATGTACTCAACATAGGAGCACCTAAATATACAAAAGCAAATATTAATAGACTTAAAGGGAGAAATAGACAGCAATACAATAGTAGTAGGGGGTTTTAATACCCCACTGACATCAGTGGATAAATCATCCAGACAGAAAAGCAACAAGAAAACATTGCCCTGATACCAAAATCAGACAGGGACACCACAGGAAAAGAAAATACATGCCAATATCCCTGAAGAACATAGGTGCAAAGATCCTCAAGAAAATAATAGCCAATTGAATTCAACAATGCATTAAAAAGGATTACATACCATGATCAAGTGGGATATTTATTCCAGGGATGCAAGGATGGTTCAACATCTACAAATCAGTCAGTGTGATACACCACATTAATGAATTAAAGGATAAAAATTATATGATCATCTCAAAAATGCAGAAAAATCATTTGACAGAATTCACCTTCCATTTATGATTAAAAACTCTTAACAAAATGGGTATGGAGGAAATGTACCTCTATATAATAAGGGCATATATGACAAGGCCACAGCTAATACCATGCTCAGAAATGAAAAGCTGAAAGCCTTTTCTCTAAGATCAGGAATAAGACAAGGATGCCCACTCTTGTCACTTCTATTGGAAGTCCTCGCCAGAACAATTAGGCAAGAAAAGGAAATAAAAGGCATCAAAATGGAAAAAGTATTAGCAAAACTGTCACTATTTGTAGATAGCATGATATATTTGTAAAACTCCAAAGACTTCATCAAAAAACTGTATAATAAACGAATTGAGTAAAATTTCAGGATACAAAATTAGTACACAAAAATCTGTTGTGTTTCTATACATTGATAAGAAACTATCAGAAAGATAAAATAATCCCATTTACAGTTGAATCAAAAGTAATAAAATTCCTTGGAATAAATTTAGCCAAGGAGGTGAAAGACCTGAATGCTGAAAACTGTAAGACGTTAATAAAAGAAATTGAAGAAGATGCAAATAAATGGAAAGATATACTTTGCTTTGTAGATCGGAAGAGTCAATATTGGTAAAATGTCCATACTACTCAAAGCAATCTATAGATTCTGTGCAATCCCTATCAAAATTCCAGTGATATTTTTCAAGGAAATAGAACAAATCATCCTAAAATTTATATGGAACCACACACACACAAAAATCCCAAATAGCCAAAGCAGTTTTGAGATAGAACAAAACTGGATGCATCATGCTCCCTGATTTCAAACTATATGATAAAGTTATAGTAATTAAAACTGTGTGTTATTGGCATAAAAACAGACACATAGAAAAAAGGAACAGAATAGGGAGCCCAGAAATAAACTCAAATATATGGTCAATTAATTTACAACAGAGGAGCCAAGAATATACAATGTGGAAAGAACAGTGTCTTCAGTAAATGGTGTTGGGAAAATTGGATAGCCACATGCCAAAGAATGAAACTGAACCACTATTGTACAGCATACTCAAAAATTAAAACAGATTAAAGACTTAAATGTAAGACATGAAACCATAAAGCTCTTAAAAGACAACATAAGGTATAAGCTCCATGACACAGGTCTTGGCAATGATTTTTTTTTAAATCTGACACCAAAAGCAAAAGCAACAAAAAGAAAAATTAAGTGGGATTATGTAATACTTAAAAGCTTCTGCACAGCAAAGGAAACCATGAAGAAAATGAAAAGGCATCTTAGTGAATGGGAGAAAATATTTGCAAATCAAATGTCTGATAAGAGACTAATATCCAACATATATAAAGACCTCAAAAAAATCAATAGTGAAAAACCAAACAATGATTTAAGAAACCAAACAATCTGATAAAAATTTTTTTAAAAATAGACATTTTTCCAAAGACTGGCCAATAGGTACTTGAAAAGATGCTCAACATCACTAGTCATCATGGAAATGCAAATGGAAACCACAATGAGATATCAACCTTATCCCTATTAGAATGACTACTAAAATGACAAGAAATAAGTGTTATTGAGGATGTGGAGAAGAATGAATCCTTGTGCACTATCGGTCAGAATATAAATTGGTGTGTCCACTATGGAAACCAGTATGGAGTTTCCTCAAAAACTTAAAAGTAGAACTAACAAATAATCAAGAAATTACATTTTTGGATATTTATCCAAAGATGACCAAAACACTACTTTAAAAACATATATACAGCTCTGTGTTCATTGCAGTATTATTTACAGTAGCCAAGATATTCAAACAACCTAAGTGTCCATCAGTGAATGAATGGATAAAGAAATTGTTTTTACACAGACACACACACACACATATACACACAATGGAATATTTTCACTCATATAAAAAAATGAACAGTTGCCATTTGTAAAAACATGTGTGGACCTTCAGGGCATTATGCTATGTGAAATAGGTCACAGAAAGACAAATACCACAATGATTGCTCTCATTCAAAACAAAACAAACAAAAAAACCTCATAGATAGAGAACAGATTGGTGGTTGCCAGCGGTGGAGTGGGTAAATGGATAAAGAAATGGGTAAAGAAAGTATAAATTTATTTTAAAAATAAAACACCTTTTCATATAATGTGTATTTATAATTTGCATTTATAACCTGAAATTGTTCATTGTAAAGCTCAGTCTTCTGAGGTGATTTTTAGGTATGGTTAATTATGTTTTTGCCACCAGAAGAGTCTAAACAGTGTCTTCTGGGAATTGTAATTCGTTGATAATGCTTCATTTTATGTTTCTAATGGGTTACTCTTGGTAAATAACATTTTAATAAAATTCTTACTAGAATTGCTAGTTAGATAATGTGTTAATAGCTGTCAGAATTTAGAGTTCTTTGAACTAGTATCAGAGATTCACTCATTTTAAAAGCAAATTTACTGGGTTTTAACATGTAATATTTCCTTTGCCCAATTTCCATATAAATACTATCCTGTATAAAGTGATGAAATAAACAGATATTTAATTTAATTTCCAAGTCAGAAACATGTTAACTGCTTTAATTTTTTTGAATAAAGGTAGAGATAATAACAAAAAGAAACTATAATAATAGTTGCTACAAATAATAAAAAATTTCTTTCTTTGCTTAGTAGCCTCTAGACATTTCACTCTTGAAATTGTAAGAACATGTTTACTTTTCAATTATGTCATTCTACAGTAAGAATCTATATAATTTGTAAGATTGACTACCTCATAAAAATGTCAATTCTTTATTTATATTTGACAGAAATTTCAAGTATTCCAACTCAAAATAAATTTAATAGGGGAGACTCATCCCACAATCTTGGGGTTTATTTAGTGTGAAATGGATATTTCTGAGTGTTGGTTAATAAAGTGAAGACAAATAAATATTATCCTATACATTGTTTCATGTTGAAAATATTTCAGTGTTTAGATTGCTCAAAATATTTTTCCCTTGAAAATAACTTATTTTGATGAAAAAGCATGAACTGAAGGTAGGTGAATGAGTATATGTGAACAAGATGATTTTAAACTAGATAGTTTCAATTATCTATGAAAATTTTGATTTTGCTTGTTTTCCTTTGCTTTTTATTTTAAAATATCAATTATTTAAAAATGTAGCACTCAGGCAGTGTAGTACATAAATGTTGGAAATATTTTATTTCTGTTTATATATTGCAGTGTATACAGAATTTAAATCCTATATAAAGATATGAATCTGCAGATAGTACCTCAGTAGACAGAAAAATGCAAAAATATTGAGCATCAAGAACAAATACACATGTTGTGCTTCTGTTCTCAGTAACAGTACTTGTTCAGGAAAATGTAATAATAGAATTTTATCTTAATAAAACCATTTTAATGAACTGTGGACACCGAAACATTCCTTTGGGTTAGATGAATGCTCCATATAACATTTTGTTTTGCCCCAGAATTTATATTCATTCATTCATTAAAAGAAAGTATGATAGGTGTCTGTCCCTGAACTTTCTCACCTTCTGGGTCCCTTGATCCCAGAATTGGACCCTGGCTGGGCCCAACAGCCTCCTCAAATGAGGTTAGCAACATCAAGGGGCATGTCCTCAATGGTTGTGTTGTAGATAGTTTCCATGTCCCAAGAGGTCCTCCTGTCTTCTGTCACTATGTTGATAACCACACCCTTAAGGGCTAAAATGTCTGCCATGACTAACTCTGTGGTTATAGTTTTCCTTGTTGGTGGGGAAGTCATGGTTGATGGCTGAAGCAGTCTGCTGCACATCAGTGTCTGGTCCATATCAGGAAAGATGACAATTTCAGTATGAGGATGGGGAGACAGAAGGACTTAGGCATATATGTAGGCAGTCAGAGGTCAAAAGGAAATATCACCTTACCCCCACAGACATTGGGTATGCCAGATTTCATCCGGTTGCTATGTTTCTGGGTGTTGGGGTCACTAGTTGGCCCCTTGTAGAGGGGCTTACCTTGGAAGAACATGCTATGTAACATCTGTGAGTGGTCAAATGGATATTTTGTGTAAAAGGACAGTAATGTCCTTGTATGGGCATTATTGGATGATCACTAGCATTTTATTATGATCTTATCTTCAAGCTTATGTAATTCTTTTATAAGCTCTTACCAGTTTTATTGTTTCTTCTATGTGTATCGCTAACCTGCTGAGTCACTTAGCCATGAGACTTGAAGAACCAGGGTCTCTAACTCATGTTTCATCACTTACTATTTTTGGGGGATTATTTGTACCTTACATACTTCTAAAAGACTCTTTCAATTCTTATATGTATGTGCGTAGTGGGGTAGATACAAATTAATTAAAATGTCACTTTATAAAAAATGCTAATAGCCAGGGGAAAAGGGGCAACATGGTCACTTACTACATTTATGATGCTTATTTGATAAAAATTTATCAGTTGTTTGCAAGAAGTGTAGCTTTTCCTGGTATTGAAAGATGAGATCCAGTTTGCTCCATTGGTCCTTATAGAACAGACATTGTGATGTAGTAGGTCCGCTCATCAGCAGATTCTGTAAAATAGTATAACTTGATTTCTTTCTTTCATATTATGATTAAAGGTCAGTTTCAAAAAGGTGTTTTGAGTAAAATTCTGAAGGATATGCAATTCATTCTTCTTTAAAATTTTTTGAGATATAACTCACCATAAAATTGATGTTTATTACTTTTTATTTAGATAGTATAAATTTTATCCTTGGATCAAGGCTGGCTGTCAGAAAGTTATGTATTCCATGTAACTTTGGCCCATCAGCAATTCGCCTTTTCTCAACTAACAAAATGTTATTATGTCACTGGCTTGCAAGGAGAGTGAAAAGTGGCTTTATGAAACCCCTTCCTAAGGTAGTTATGTTATCCTAGTCTATCCATAACCATTATTAATGCCTTCTAAAATCTTTCCTATATGTTTATCTTCCTCAGAAAGCTTTGAGCCCTTTAAGGTAAGGGATTGTGTTATTATGATACTCTAAGGAGTTTTGGGGACCTAGGAGAGTGCCTGATTTGTGGCATGTGCTCAATAATTTTGTTGTATAAAAGAATGAATTAATGAAGATAATTCTTTTTTAAAGACTTTTAAAGGAAATTGCACTCATTTTATGTTTCATAGTGCCTGCTATTTGGAAATTGTACTTATTTTTGTTACTCTGTTGGCCCATTTCTTCACCTGCTTTCAGTTGTGATAAACAATATGTCATTCCTTACGGTCAGGATCAATGCAGTAGAGTGATAGGCAGTTTAAGCTTTGGAGTCAGAGCTGGGTGTGAATTGTAGCTCTGCCACATTTTAAATATGGGTTATTGGATATATTAATCTCACTTTTATCTCTTCATTTGGAAATGGATATAAAGTAGAACCCCCTTCATAGAGTGGTTTGTGAGGATTGAGACAATGCGTAAAGTACTTAGCCTGGCATATAGTAAACGCTTGATAAAACACGTTTAATCATAGTTGATATTCAGATACTTGACTTTCTCTTCATGCTAAATAAGCCTAGTTTCTTGGGGCGCCTGGGTAGGTCAGTTGGTTAAGCATCTGACTCTTAATTTTGGCTCAGGTCATGATCTCATAGTTGTGGGTTCAAGCCCTCCCGGTGGGGCTCCGCATTCAGCAGAGAGTCAGCTTGAGATTCTCTCCTTCCCTCTGCCCCTCCCCCTGATCGTGCACTCTCTCTCTAAAATAAATAAATCTTAAAAAAAAAAAAAAATAAGCCTAGTTTCTTTATCCTGATTAAAGTCTAGTTATCCAGTAGTTCTCCTTAATTTCAGTTAGCTGAAGAAATATTTATAGCCTAGGGAAAATACATGTGGTAGATTAAACATTATCTAGTTAATAATGTCATCTAGCTACTAGGTTAAATGTTGCCTTGTATTATTAATTATGGGGATCTGTTTTCTTATGTCGAACTTCTATTGAATTACCTAGTTATTTGGCCTCAACAAAAACCTTCTAAAATTTAAGATGATTGATATCTTAAGAATGTTACATTTGTTGACGAAACCGGAATCATTTTTACTTCAGACTAAATTCATTTTGTGATTATGTGCAGAATTTCAGCAAATCTAATTTTATTTATAGACCTTTATGTCCCAGTGGTGCTAAAATAAAGTGAATTTTGTAAGATTATAGTTTCAATAACCCTGAACATCATTACGTCCCAAGAATAGAGTGCTGACTTAAATGTCAGAAGACTTTCATTCTTATTTTGATTCCCTTGGTTATTAATTTGTGACCTTGGGCAAGTCATTTAACCTCACTCTTTTCCATTTTCCTCATCTTTTCCTGCCTTCTCTACCTCACAGAATCATTATGAGAGTGAAATGAGAAAATATTTGGGGATGGTAAAAACTGTAGAAATCTAAGATTTTTGTGTGTATTAATGGCAGTGTTTTGTGATGTTAATTTTTTAGACAAGATCATAGCATAGGCTGAGGCCATGAAAATGTGTCTGTTCACCTGACTTTTTATTCCAGGTCAGTGTCAGAATTACTCAGGAACTGCTTTTAATGATTTTTTTTTATAGTTCCCTTTGAAAGAAAATTTGCAGTCATCACACAATAGCTTGGTATCTGTTGCCCTCCCCAGTACTTGCAGCCACTTAAGCATTGCAGTTCTTTTAGTTGAAGGCCCAGCTTAAGTAAATGCCAAAGTCAGCAGATAGAGTTGCGGAATCTTGCTGAAAATGGCTGAACATACCAGTGTTTGTCCTTCTGTTTCCTCAGTCATGTTGATATTCATATGCATGTTAACATAATTTCTCGTAAATGTCCATGCCCTCCCACCTTGTTACCTTTCTTGATGAGGACCTGGAGCTTTTGAACCTTGAGGAGTGCATTTCAGCCTGCATGTGGAGCTTGTTCCCCTTTTAGTATTTCCTAGTTTTTACTGTTCCACTGAGACTGAGTGGAAGTGGAATGTTATGGGCTAAATTGTGTTCCTCCAAAGTTCATACGTTGAAGACTTAACCTCTACTACCTGAGAATATGATCACATTTGGAGATAGGGCAGAGGTGATTAAGGTTAAAAGGGGTCATGTAGGGGGCGCCTGGGTGGCTCAGTTGGTTAAGTGTCCAGCTCTTGATTTCGGCTCAGGTCATGATGTCTGCTTCGTGGGATCGAGCCCTGCATTGGGCTCTGTGCTCAGTGTGGAATCTGCTTGTCCCTTTCCCTCTGCTCTTTCCCCCACTTGCTCTCTCTCTCTCTCTCAAATAAATAAAACCTTAAGGAAAAATAAAAAAAGAGGTCATGTGGGCGGGCCCTACTCCACTATGACTAGTGTACTAGTAAGAAGAGGAAGAGACCCAGGGATGCGCGTGCATAGACGAAAGACCATGTGAGGACAAGAAGAGACACCAGGATGTGCTTGCAGAGGAAGACCATGTGGAGACACACAGAAGGCAGCCATCTATAAGCCAAGGAGAGAGGCTTCCAGAGAAGCTCAGTTTGCGGACACCTTGATCAAAACTGTGAGAAAACAAATTTCTGTTGCTTAAGGCTCCCAGTCTGTGCGATTTTGTTGTGGCAGCCCCAGCAAACAAATACCGAGTCTCCCAGATCCTGAGTGCTGGGCCTTCTCAGGGTGTGTTCACCACTGGGATTGTAAAAAAACACCTTAAAAAGACTCCATAGTCCACATGTAAATACAGTTTCAATTTGAATTTAGTAGAGGCTCACAGATTTTACAGTTTGTAAATTCTTATTTTTTTTAATGTAGAAGTGGTGGCAAAGCTACTTTTAGGCATGGAAAAGACAAGACAGTATTTGAGATAGTTTATTTAAAAGCTTACTTTACATCTTTCATAGTTTGATACACTTTTTTTGCCTTAAAATTATGGAGGAATTAATGCAAATGGCTTAAAATCTCCTTCATAGACATACACAAACTAAGTTATTTTGGTTGTTTTTTGTTTATTTTAAATCCTTGCATTCCCGTACTTAGTTACTCACAGCAAGGGTTTTTTTTTTTTTTTTTAAGATTTTATTTATTTATTTGAGAGAGAGAGAATGAGAGACAGAGAGCATGAGAGGGAAGAGGGTCAGAGGGAGAAGCAGACTCCCTGCTGAGCAGGGAGCCCGATATGGGACTCGATCCCGGGACTCCAGGATCATAACCCGAGCTGAAGGCAGTCGCTTAGCCAACTGAGCCACCCAGGCGCCCCACAGCAAGTGTTTTGATGTTAATATAAATGAAACAGTCTAATTTATGTATGAAATTTTGGGGGGTGGATCTTCCACCTCATCCATTAATGATTTTTTACTTGGCTTAATTTTGATTTTTAAATATTGAATCCTGTTTATATGCCTATTCATGGAAATGGCCATTTTATAAGTAAGATAATGATACTGTCTTTTCACACACAGTGCTGTACAATTTTAAAATGCTTGCACATGCATATCTCAACCCATTCTCCAAAAACTTTTTGGGGTTAGCATTGCTCTCTTAATTTTCTAGGAAATGATTCCCAGAGGGGCTAGGATACTTTCTCAGTGTCACACAGTGGATTCATGGATCCCATGTTTTCTGAATCCCCATCCAGAGCTTTTTTTCTGTTTCTTAGACTCAGGGACACCAAGCCCCAAGGACTGAGAGACACATTTGACATGTGTGTACACATGTGCCGTGTGTGTGTGTGTGTGTGTGTGTGTGTGTGTGTATTTTCCCTTAGCTTGTTTCTAGTTCTTCCCTTTTCTGGTAACTTTGTGGCAAGTATGTTACTATGGTAGTGGTGATGTGCATATTTTCTTTTGGGTACTTATGTGTGCATGTGTGCACTTAAACACATGTATGTGTGTGCAGCGGTACCAAAATACAGCTTGAAGCGGTGAAGAGATTAGGCTCATCATCTATAAGCTTGGATAGCAGGATGGGTGCAACTTCTGGCTGAAAATAAAATTTTAAGATGTGCATAGCTGTTACTTCTTATTTCAGTGGGTACCAGAATCTGTTTATAATGGTTAAAGGATAGGTCTTTAAAGGAAATTTGTTTCTTGGAAACACATCACCTGTAATCTTCAACTCCTAAGGTAGACAACCTCTGTGAGGGTTATGTGTTAGTATTCAGATAATTATTAAGCTAGCTCATTGTTCCCAGACCTAATACTAAATCCCTGTCTTTCACGTTTCCTAGCAACTGACTTACACGTGGAGGTTGCAGAAGGAAAGCCATCAGGGACTTGCTCTGCATTTCTCAAACAGCATCTGAGAAATAGTACCTAGACTACATTGTTTCTCTTCACGGTTTCTACTAAAATCTTGCCTTTTATGTTTATTAGCTTCTAAAAGAGGATAGTCATAGAGGATGAACATGAAAAATTGAGTAGTGATGATAAAACATCAAAGTCAAATTATTGGAAATTTTCATCAGTAGTAATATTTTTTTTATAGTCATTGCTATTTGTGTATATCTTGAAATGATGGTACTGGGATAAGGAGAGGAAATCAGTTCTGTTTTATATTTGAGAATTAAGATCTTTATTATTACAAAGTAATTCCTCTTAGATGCCTAATAAGTACTTTTTCATAATTGTAAAATAGGTTGCATTTTAAGTGTTTCATTTTCTTAAAGGGAGGACTATGTACTCTAACTCTTTGTACACACATCTGTGAATTTTAAACCTTTAGACTGACAAATTGAGAAATGCTCTGTGAGCTAAATGATAAATTTCATTACATTTAGGCAAAGAAAAATAAGAACCCAGTTCCAATTTCTCTTTATGAGAAATTGATAGTAATTTGATGTTGTCAGTTTTAGCACATGTTGAAAACAGAAACTATGATTTTATACTTTTATGCATTATATTTCTAATGTCATTTAATCTTACCACTTCATTTTGGTGGTCTAAAATGTAAAATATAATGACATTTACCTGTTATTAATACTACGACGTAGCTATTAGGAAAAAAGTGCCTTTTGGATGACAATCTGAAGTGATGTTTTTTTTTTCCCTTCTGAACTGTCATTGTGCTGTTTGCCATAACTGACCTTAGGAAAGGGGATGGAAAGAAAAGAGTGTGGAGAAAAGGGGAAAAGAAAGCAAGGGGAAAATGGAAGGAAAGATGAAGCATAAGTAAAACAAAACCGGGGCGCCTGGGTGGCTCAGTCGTTGCGCGTCTGCCTTCGGCTCAGGTCATGATCCCAGGGTCCTGGGATCGAGCCCCACATCGGGCTCCCTGCTCAGCGGGGAGCCTGCTTCTCCCTCTCCCACTCCCCCTGCTTGTGTTCCCTCTCTCGCTGTCTCTTTCTCTGTCAAATAAATAAATAAAAAATCTTAAAAAAAAAAAGGTTTAAAAAAACAAACAAACAAAACCATGGTTATGACTAGTGAAAGGTGGGGCAGTGGAATTGAGTGGAGCTCCTACACGTTTCTCCCTCTCACCTCTGTAAAAGTGATACTCTGTTGTTCTCTTGCTGGCATTGAGTTTGCTAACTGGCTAGCACCTGCCAGGGTGCGCTAGTGCTGTCCATGCAATATCCGGTGTGAAAAAAAGAAGAAAGGTAGAAAACATCATAATGTGAGTCCTTCAGTGTGAGCTGAGCAGCACTTTTTTCGTGTATCAAATGAAGACTTGGACTACATAACGTCTTTCCCAAAAGCCACTCTGGGGGCCTGTGCTGATCCATAGAGCTTGCTTCCCTCCCTCCCTCCCTCCCTCCCTTCCTTCCTTCCTTCCATTTTATTTATTTGAGAGAGAGAGACAGAGCATGAGCAGGGGGGGAGAGGGAGAAGCAGACTCCCCACTGATCAGGGAACCCCACGCAGGACTCCATCCCAGGACCCTGGGATCACGACCTAAGCAGAAGGCAGACGCTTAACCAGCTGAGCCACCCAGGCATCCCCATAGAGTTTTCTTTGGTTTTTAGCCAACTTAGAGAAGTAAGTATTTTATAGCTGTTCATTATATAGTCTTAACTTCATGGGGTTCAAACGTTTTAAATGTGTTTTTTTTTTTTTTTTTTAAAGATTTTATTTATTTATTTATTTGAGAGAGAGAATGAGAGACAGAGAGCACGAGAGGGAAGAGGGCAGAGGGAGAAGCAGACCCCCTGCTGAGCAGGGAGCCCGATGTGGGACTCGATCCCAGGACTCCAGGATCATGACCTGAGCCGAAGGCAGTCGCTTAACCAACTGAGCCACCCAGGCGCCCCTAAATGTTTTTTTTTAATGTTTTTTTTCCTCTACTCACTGAGTCCAACTGTGCTTTGTAGAACTGTTCTTTCTCATAGTAAAGCAGAATTCTCAAATTCTGTTCCCCATTTTTTTTTCTAAGTCCATTTGATTTAAAACTTGTTTCCTTTCTGAGTTAAGGCTTTGTTCTTCATCTCTGATGAGCTCAAAGTGGCATTGTTGCCCTGCCAAATGCCAGTTGGTCAGACCACTTGGCTGCTGTGCCCTACCCCACCCTCTCCCGTTTCCCACTTATCACTCCTGCTGCCCGTAACGCTCCACTTCTCCCTACTTCCTGCTTAAATAGACACGGAGGCAGGTTAGTAAGGATACCTCATAAATCCATGCCTAGCTAGGCAATGAGGTCCTGGTTTTTCCCATTCATGCAGGTACCGCCTGTCCTGATGGGTGATTTTCTTGATCCCTATCTGTTGGTGTGGAATGTGAGGAGCACCCTTCTCTTTTCATATGTGCTTCTCTAGAATACAGGCTACTTAATTGCCCCTTGGTCCACCATTGCTTTGGATCCAATTCAATGCAAAAAAAAATGTCCTCACTATGCTATTATTTTTCACGCATGAAAAAATTAGGCTGCCTAGGGGCGCCTGGGTGGCTCAGTCGTTAAGCGTCTGCCTTCGGCTCAGGTCATGATCCCAGGGTCCTGGGATCGAGTCCCACATCGGGCTCCCTGCTCGGCGGGAGGCCTGCTTCTCCCTCTCCCACTCCCCCTGCTTGTGTTCCTGCTCTCGCTATCTCTCTCTCTGTCAAATAAATAAAATCTTTAAAAAAAAAAAAAAAAAAATTAGGCTGCCTAATATTCTTTCTTTGGACGGACTGCTTCTTATCCTAAAATCATACTCTTACTACTTTATAAATTCTTTTTTTAAATTTTATTTTATTATGTTATGTTAATCACCATGCATTACATCATTAGTTTTTGATGTAGTGTTCCATGATTCATTGTCTGCGTATAACACCCAGTAATCCGTTCAGTACGTGCCCTCTTTAATACCCATCACCAGGCTAACTCATCCCCCAACCCCCCTCCCCTCTAGAACTCTCAGTTTGTTTCTCAGAGTCCATAGTCTCTCATGGTTTGTCTCCCCCTCCTATTTCCCCCCCTTCATTTTTCTCTTCTTGCTATCTTTTTCTTTTTTTTTTTTTTTTTAACATATGATGTATTATTTGTTTCAGAGGTACAGGTCTGTGATTCAACAGTCTTACACAACTCACAGTGCTCACCATAGCACATACCCTCCCCAATGTCTATCACCCAGCTACCCCAGCCCTCCAACACCCCCCACTCCAGCAACCCTCAGTTTGTTTCCTGAGATTAAGAATTCCTCATATCAGTGAGGTCATATGATACATGTCTTTCTCTGATTGACTTATTTCCTTCAGCATAATACCCTCCAGTTCCATCCACGTCGTTGCAAATGGCAAGATTTCAATTTTTTTGATGGCTGCATAATATTCCATTGTATATATATATACCACATCTTCTTTATCCATTCATCTGTTGATGGACATCTAGGCTCTTTCCATAGTTTGGCTATTGTGGACATTGCTGCTATAAACATTGGGGTGCATGTACCCCTTTGGATCCCTACATTTGTATCTTTGGGGTAAATACCCAGTAGTGCAATTGCTGGGTCATAGGGTAGCTCTATTTTCAACTTTTTGAGGAACCTCCATACTGTTTTCCAGAGTGGCTACACCAGCTTGTGTTCCCACCTTAAATGAAATTGTGACAGTAGATGGTAGTTGGTTTATTTTTGCTTCTGATGGAAAAAAACTGAAAGCTGCCAGCGCCTTATAGCTCACAGTCCTGATTTGGTAAGTCCACAGGTCTTTCAGGCATCCATTTTCCTCTTCTTTGATTTTGATCATGCTTAAGATCTGAGTAAGGTGCATCCACTATTACCTTAAGGGTGATTTTAAAAGGAGAGATAAACAGCAATTGTAGCAGGGATTACAGCTTTATCCCAAACACTGACCATGACTGAGGCTTCTTCCCTGGAAGCCTCAGCGGTGGCAGCATCTGGGACCTTGTTCAGGGCTGGCTAGTCTGGGCAGTGGAGTGGGGCGGGGGATGGGGACGGCCCTCCGTGTGGGTGCGGAAGGCAGTGGTGAAGCGCCCTTCCTTCACAAAGCCAGTAACGGAGGGGAGCGGCCACTGCCTGAGGGAACCTGAACCTCAGGAGAGAGAGAGAGAGAGAGAGAGGCTTCCACCTGACAACTACCTGCAAGGATTAGCGGGGAATCAGCACAGGTTGTGGCTCCTTCCTTAGCCAAACTATTTTGCAATGTGAGAAACACAGAGAAAGTGTTTTTGAATGATGCTAATGGCTGTTTATGAAATGTATAAACAAATGCACAAATGAAGGAATGAGTGAATTTTGAGGGTGGGCAACGGAAGGGTGGGGAAGGGAGGGAGGGATGGACAGACGTTGCAATGATGAAAAAAGAGAGAAGACATGGGCCTTGATACCTAGGTTTATAAATTTAATACAGTTGAGACTAATCTGAGAGTGTGTGTGTGTGTGTGTGTGTGTGTGTGTGTGTGTATGGAGGGTTTGGATGTTTAAGAAGCCCTAATATTTGGCTTTTACTAAAGCTTTTATTATAGAGACAGTGGCACTGCTTAAGGTCTCTAAACTGTGATCAATGGGTCCACTAAGTAAGGATGGTAGGATATTGAAGTGTTCTTAGCAGTGCTGCCACCAGGGGGCCACATAAAGCCCCAGTGTCACTTCTGTGAGGTGGGGACACCTAGTTGTGTCCCTGGAAGGAGTTCCAGGAATCTCTGCCTTCTTTTGCAGTGTTTCTCCTAGCATTGTAACATCACAGCCACCATTTCCCAAACTTCATGCTTCTCTGGCAGGTGCTGAGATACTATTCCTAGAACTTGGTAAAACCAGACATGCAAGTATGGACGCAGTTCGACTCGTACTTTTGATAATGTTAAGAACTCAATCAGGGAAATGCCCTGCTAAAACAGGAGCTAGAAGTTAAAATCTTAACCCTCTATGCAAAATATTCATTTCCTTATTATTTGAATTTCATTTATACATTCATTGAGCATTTATTGGGTACTCTGTGTGCTTGGGCACCTATCAGACCCTACAGATATTGTGGAGAAGAGAGGTGAGTCCCTGCTCTGGTAGAAAGAATTCATTTTCTAATGGGAAGAGGAGAAATCTACAAGAAAATAAATATGCATAAGACAATTTCAGATAGTGAAAGGTAATATTTGAGAAGTACGATTCCAGAATGGCTGTAGATGTCTAGGATAGATGTATGACAATGGAACTCTGAAGTCCTGGATGGTGAAAACTATTTTCTTCTCTTTGGTTTTCTTTTTAAAATCAGAATCCTAGTCCCCTCATACAGGGAAAACTCTAGGAGAATGAAATTGAACACTTGTGGCAAAAAAAAAAAAAAAAAAAATAGTTGAGGCAACAATAAACATTACTGAGAGCAAGTTTACATTATTTAGAGCTTAATGTATTTTACAGTAATTTTTTACCTGTAAAATTTTATTAGGACTGTGGCAGTTTTCTTTCTTTTTCTTTCTTTTTTTTTTTTTTTTTTTAAAGATTTTATCCATTTATTTGACAGAGAGAGCGGCAGGCAGAGGGAGAGTGAGAAGCAGGCTCCCCACTGAGCAGGGAGCCCGACGCGGGGCTCGATCCCAGGACCCTGGGATCATGACTTGAGCCGAAGGCAGACGCCTAACCGACTGAGCCACTCAGGCGCCAATTTTCTTATTGTTAATCCATACCCTGATCCTTTTCTGGATCATGGGGATCACTTTCTTTTTTGGGGAATTCTCTCAGCTAGGAAGTTAATAGTCTTTCCTATAATGTATTCTTGTGCTTCGAGATTTTGTGGAAAATGTGCATATGGCAATGATATTTTTAGCCCTTTTCATGTCAGACAATCTTGAATCTTCTTTCAGGACCTAGTTTCAGTTTCATCTGTTTTGTGTAAATTCATCTCGGGCACTCCCCATAACCACCCAGAGCAGGACATCCATTTTGGATTATTCACTCATTCAGAAAATATTTGTGGTTGCCTATTACTTACTGGCACAGTTCTGGGTCCTGAAGATTTAGCAGTATTCAAAAGGAAGCCCTCCTAAAGTTTTCTTTCTACGGAGGAGAGGTGACCAATGAACACAAAAACTTAGTGAATGACAGGTGGTAATAAAGGTTAACGAGTAACAGTGATAAAAGTTAATGAGCAGATAAAAGATGGTAGATGACAGTGGGGCAAAGGGGTTACACTTTTTTATAGGTTGGTCCAGGAAAGTCAGGAAAGGTGGAGTGTGTTCAAAAAGCTGAAATAAGTGAGGAGAGTAAGCCATGCAGCATGGCTAAAGCAGAATTGCTTGGAGGGCTTCAGGAGGTAAGGTCAGAAGAGCAGGTTATGTAGGGACTATAAGGATTTCGGCTTTTATTCTGAAGGGGAAGAACACTGGAAGGTTATGAGCAGGGAAGACTTGGGTTTAAAAAGGTTCATCTAGCTCCTGTGTTCAGAATAGATTGGAGTGAGACAGTGGTAGACTCAGGTCCCTTAATTGGAGGCTATTGGAGTAATTCAGGAACAAGAGGCCTACACCTATGTGATTGCCACGGGGAGAGTGAGAAGTGGTAGAGTGTAGAATTGACATATTTACTTACGCATTGGAAGTGAGGTATATGAGAAATAGAGGAATTAAAGTTTTTACCTTGAGCATCTTGAAGACTGGAGTAGCCGTTAATTGAGAGAGACTGTAGGAGAAGCAGGTAATGCTTTGGGGGAAGGGAGTTAGGAGTTTGCTTTGGACATACAAGTGAAAAAATTGCAGACAGTTGGATGAGCAAATTTTGGTTCAGGAGACAGGGTAAATTTAGAGATGCGAATATGGGAATCATTGTGTAGATGATATTTGAGACCATGATCTTTTATACATGTCTCAATTATAGCACTTACTTCATTGTTTTGTCATTGTTTGTTGATAGATCCGTCTGTCTGGGAAGATCCTTCAGGACAGAGACTGAATTTTACTTGACATTTTAATATTTTGTTCATGGCAGCCTGGCCATAGGGTGAAGCTGTAGGTTTTCTTTGTGGGTGTGAGCAACTGGGTTTACTTATAGCTTCATGCAGGGAAAGCCTTTCTCTTAAAACTAAAAAGTTACAGTTTAAAAGCAACCAAAGGGGGAAATCAGATTGTTAAATGTACAGTTTATGGCCAGAACTTAAGATTTTATCATCTCTAAGTATTTAAATCTTTCTTCCAATTGCTGTTACCCTTGTGCCTCTAAGAAATACTTTCCTTTGGGTAGCCCAACTCAGTACAGTCATAATCTCAGTATAAGTGACAACTTTAATCCAGACTAATGCCCTGGGGGAAGTAAACCTCATGTAAACTCAGACCTATAACCTGTTGGCTAACGTGCCTGAGATTTATGCTCTTTGAAAGTGGTTGGCTTGCTGAGTGTGACCTGACCTGGTGCCTGTCTGTAAATACTACCCCCCCTTCCTTTTTTTTTTTTTAAATGTATATTTATTTATTTATTTATTTTTTGTCTGCTCTGGGTTAAATTAAGAAATTAAGAGTATTTAGAAATCTGTATAGCCATGGACAGTATAATTTTATGTCTATCGAATCTAATAAAATAAGTGCTTGTATTTTGTGTGTCTTTTTTTCATTTCATTTTTCTAGTAATTTGTTTTTATTGTATTTAACAAAATACCAGTCTGCAACAAATTGGAAAATTTTTTTAAATTGGCCCATCAGAGATAGTTTGATAAACAGTGTACTGGTTCATTATATCAGAAGGCACTTCACCAGTTGAGGACTCAGCTAAATCAGTAATTCTCACAGGAGGTGGAGTGGATCAAAATGCAGCCAGCAGGCTTGGTCAGTATTTCCAGAAAATGTGTGTAGTTGGGAAAAAAATTCTTCACTCTGTTTTCCACGTCATGACTTATTGATGGGGGTGGCAGCATGAAAAGAGGTAAAGAACCACCCTAGTGCAAGGAACATAAAAGAATTAGGGATTTGCTTAATATCTTGTTGATCTCAAGTCTGACGTTTTGGTGGGTAGATTATAAGATAAACAACCACTGCTGGGTTTTGTAAATATTTCTTTTTAGCATCCAAATTTTAGGTGTGTCTTCATATGTCAGGATGTTGTTTTATGGTTTTCTAAAAACAATCTAATCTGCAGCCCATCTATGCACCAAATACTTAACCTTGTTTCTTAGCTTCTGGAACATTTTGACTCCTTTGATTTATCTTTTTGACACTTCAAAAGGAAGTTATTAGACACACTGTGAATTAATAATCATTTTGGTCTGTTCCTTACTACTTTTCTTAACCCTTATTACCTCCCATGAATAATTTTATTTCATTTTTATTAAATAAGCGATGGTAATATGCCTCACAGAATGCCATAATGGTTAATGTGGTGATTTCAGAAACAGACAGTGAATGGATGTAAGGAATAGAAGTAAAAGGAGTTGTGGGAATTGTAGCAAACCATAGGACACTAAGAAACAAAGGGATGAACATATATACAGACACAGTAAAGCACTGGAAAGACCAGCAGTGGTTTCCTCTAGGCTGTGAATTTTGAGATGGTCCCCCCTTGTGATTCATTATCTTGGAACTTCCTAGATTACCAATATTAACTGCATATTGTTACTACTCCTATTATAGGAATTTGTTTACATTATCACCCTGCCCTAAACATGTAAGTAACCTAACTATAGGTTAGAGAAGCAAAGTGGTGGATTTGGTATTCTGTGCTTTTGAAGGGTTTAAAAATTACTGTCAAACTCTTTCTTCTTGGTGATTTCCCCAGGGACTGCCTATAGATTCCTTCTTTGGTCTTTGTAAAGCTATATGACAGCACATCTCTACCAGTTAATGAACACGGGAAAAGCTATTTGTCTAAGGGCTGTTTGTTTCGCTACTTACAAATCTGTAAAGATGTTGACAAAAATCTCTCAATCCCTGTAGAATACTCTCGATTTTAGTCAACAAAGGCATTACCCACCTAAAAAATTAAGTGAGAGAAACTATTGGCTACCTTTTATGAAACATTATCAAAAAAGTAACTGATTTTGATTAAAAAATAATCACCCTAAAAAAATCATGAATGGAATATATTCACTGGATGTTAAGAATCCAGAATTTTTGCATTAAACCTTCATAATTACTGGCAGTAATGATTTCCTAATAATTTCCTTTCTCTATATATAATATAGCATATTGTATACTAGTTTCAGTACCAAAAATTTACATTTGAACTCTGTAAAAGCAAAAGGTAAGTCAAAAAAATTATTTCTGTATCTTTTTTCTTCATTAAACCCCTTGTTTATAAAAAGATTACATTTATTATTGCTCTATTATCCTATTTTGTAAACGGCTTATTAAACATTGAGTGTGACTCTAAAAGTACACATTTCGTAACCGACCGAGAAGAATTTACCTTTTCCCTCATTTGGGGGAGAGGCACTGTATTTTAGAGATGCTGCCATTTGTTGGTCAGAATATTTCTAATTTTATTAGAATTGCCTCAGGAGCCAGTTCTTGAGTCACAAAACAATATGTTCCATTCACTCATTCAACAAATGTTTATTGAATGCTTGCTTGCATCAGTTCTCTCTAGATGCCAGATACACTGCGAAAAAAACCACATGTTTACTGAGCTCATAGAGCTTACAGTGGGGTAGGGGAGAAAACAGTAATGAAAGCACACGTTAAGTAGTCTTACTAGTAGTACTAAGTAAGACCTCTAAAGAAAGGAAACTTATGAAAGATATGCTTATGAAAGATAATTTAGAAAGGAAGGAAGTGCTAGTTTAAGGAAGGCAAAGGATGAACAATAGGTTGGCGTAGTTTATTAATTTATAGATACTTCTTTTTATCTCAGATGCTTTTATTCAACTAAAAAGTCCTTTAACAGTAAGGCTTGCCTCTGAATGACTCCACTCCATAAGGCCAATTTTTTTTTTTTTCTGCAAAAGATAAAGATTTGTGATTACTAAGTTCACTCAAAGTATGTCACTAGTTCTGAAGATGGTTCTAAAAGATTTCCAGAAATATTTTGACCTGTAACACCGTCAGTAAAATAATTCCATAACCTTCTTCCCAAGGTGACTTTGAAGGAAACGGGTTTATAAGTTTTGATATGTTTCTTCAAAAATCAGCCGTATTTGGGGCCCCTGGGTGGCTCAGTTAAGCGTCTGACTTTTGGTTTTGGCTTAGGTCATGATCTTCAGGGTCATGAGATTGAGCCCAGCCCTCATTGGCAGCTTCATGGGCATCGGACTCCGCACTCAGTGAGGAGTCTGCTCGAGATTCTCTTTCTCCCTCTCCTTCCTCCCCTCCCCCCACGCACCATGCGCTCTATAAAATAAATAAATCAATCTTTAAAAAAAAATCAGCCGCATTATTTCATAATCATTCTTAATGTAATGAGAATAGAAAAAGCCTGTACCTCTTTATAGTAAAGCCCAACTCCACTGCTTTTTCTTCTAGAGAAAGTGAAGACTGAGACAAAATAATCTCTGTAATCACGAATGAAGTTGTGTTTGTTCAGTGTCTAAAAGAAAGTAGAGAAACAGTTTGATATGTGGAAAGATTAGGGACTTTTTTGGACTTTGAAGTCAGATAAGCATTGACTTTGGCATGTACTAACTCTTCGAACTCTGAAAAGCTACTTGGCCTCTCTGAGCCTTTGTTTTCTAATCTGCCAAATGAGATTAATACTATCAATTTCTCTGCACTTAGTAGTGCAGATTAATTTACATAGAGCTTGAATCTAGTAGATGTCAAATTATTAGCTCATGCCAACTTCCTCTTTCCAATTCCTTCAAACCCACTTTAACCACAAATGTCAAACCTAGTGAAATCCACTCATGAGCTTAAAATACATATGTTGTTTTCATGCTTTCCTTTCTGGTTTTTTAAATTTTAATTTTGGGTGGGAAAACATATTAGTATGTTACACAAGACGACAGTGGGAGAGTTAAGGGCAGAGTAAGACAACATATATGAGGTTTTCTAGAAGGAGATTTTATTCTCCATGTAATGATAAGGCCCAAAAGCTTGAAGAGATCTAAGTGTCTAGAAGATGGGAGTTTTGGTCTGGGTAGTTGGAGAGTATTCAGTGAAAAAGTCTTCTATAAAATATTTCACAAGGGGGGCGCCTGGGTGGCTCAGTTGTTAAGTGTCTGCCTTCGGCTTAGGTCATGATCCCGTGGTCCTGGGATCGAGCCTCGCATTGGGCTCCGTGCTTAGCAGGGGGCCTGCTTCTCCCTTTCCAGTTCCCCCATGCTTTGTTCCCTCTCTCGCTATCTCTATCAAATAAATAAAATCTAAAAAAAAAAAATATTTCACAAGGTAAGTCTGTTTGGTTTCTCTCATTCAAATGATATATTTCTCATCAGAAGTTAAAACATTATTATAAGTAGAAACACCAGAAATAACATTTATGAATTCAGCATTGTAACTTGGAATGAATCATAGAACTAATAAATGTGTTCAAATATATTCTACTTCAGCCAGGATATACTTTCCTGTTCTCCACTTTCAGGTCATTAATTCATACTTTGTGGCTCTTATCAATGCCTACCATGATTTTAGTGCCTCACCATGCCTACCATGAGCCACCCTTTGTGGCTCTTATCAATGCCTACCATGATAAGTGCCATCTACGATGTAAGCTTCTTGAAGGCAAGACCGTGTCTCATTTATCTTTGGATCTGCCAGTTAGTAGAGTTCTGGTGATGACAATAAATTGCATTTGATGGTAACTAGAAAGAATTTGCTTTAGTTTTGTCATAATAGGTATCTACCATGATTATCTAAGGGAGCAGGTATCTTAAGGTCTGATTTTAGCCTTATTAGAAGACGAGAAGATGAAGTCCTGAACAAAGCTGATACCCAATGACAGCAGTGCTTTCTCTGAGTCCCATTTCTGAATGGTGTCCTTGGTGTGATGTATGAGTTGTTATATTTGGGCACTTAGCTGAGAAGGGAGTGCTACTAGTCTGTTGTTAGTGTACATAATTATTTAGAGCGTTCAAATTTAAAGAATATGGTTTGACGTTTATTTATGACGGGATTTATAAACAAATATGCATTATTGAACATTTATATGTTTTTACTCTTTAGATTTGCTCTATCCATTTGTGATGCATGTTAACAGAAAGTGAAATAAAAACAGTTGTGCTTAAAGAGCTGCATCTGTTCTGTGCATGGGTCGTTTGAAGTTTGGAAAGCTGTTCTGATCAAATGAATAAATCTTCAGACAGGTGGCTTACTTGAATACTTATAACTTATTTTCAGATGCCCCCTGGGAAATCTTACGTTTGGCTGCAATCTCTAAACTGTTTTATTGGCCAAGGATAGGCTGGGAATGGGAAGCTTCAATTAAAATTAATGGGACTTGTCATGGAGAAATTTAGAGAATTTCCACTACTCTTCAGTGGCACTATAGTAAAAATATAGGCATTGTCCAAGTAGTCATGTGAATAAAGCTATTATATGGGCTTATCTTTGTATGGGAATTCAAAATGCAAATAGATTATCTTTTAAAAGGATGTATGTAGTTAAAATTATTGTGTTGGTTTAATATCAGGGAGTACAGAATTTTCTCAGTCCCCTCCCTCGGCATTATTTTCTTCCTATTCCCTAGCAGATTAACAAAATAAAAGGTAAGCAGGTGGAGGAAGGTGATCTTGTTTTTCTCCCCCTGGATTTTCTAAAATCATTATTTAAGAAAAAGTATACAGTTTGCCTAAGTGAAATTTGCTCTCCATAGCTGTCTGTTAAATATTTGTCTCTAAACTGGAGGCATTTTTTTTTTTTTTTAAGATTTTTTATTTGACAGAGAGAGAGACAACACAAGCAGGGGGAGTGGGAGAGGGAGAAGCAGGCTTCCCGCAGAGCAGGGAGCCCGATGTGGGGCTCAATTCCAGGACCTTGGGATCATGACCTGAGCCTAAGGCAGACGCTTAACGACTGAGCCACCCAGGCGCCCCTAAACTGGAGGCATTTTTTAAAAAGGATTGCTATAGTGAGTAGCAGTTTAGCCCTTTCCAGGCATAGCAAAGCATTTTGGTCATGAACATAAAATATTTGATTAACTCAGCATTTTGGAAATGAGGAATAGGAATTATTTATCAAAATACATAATGTAAAGTTTATAGGCAGTGATACTCAGTGATAGTCATTGTTCTATGCCATTTTTCTAAAATTATACAAATTGCTATATAATGATACCTTAATAAATTTGCACATGTCTTGAAAAAAATTCTGTAGTATTTGCATTTAGATTCTCAATGAAGAAGTGTTTCAAAAATACTGGAAGAGGATACAGAGAATAAAAATTTTTGGAAGCAACGTGAAGCTTTTTAAAATGCAGTCACGTGCATGTGAGTGTCAGAACTCAGGACGGGGAGCTAGAAGCTGTTGAGTACACACGTCATTTCATTTTGTGTCGTCATCACCCTGCTTTATAGATCAGCATAGTTAGTAAGAACATGAGTTGAGGTCAGATCTGGCCTTGAATCCTCTTTGTGCCGTTCATAGCTCCATGGGAGACCTTGGACAAATTATGGAACTGGGGCTGCAGGAGAATATATTGACTAAGGGGAGAGGCTTTGAAAGCAGGTCCTCAGCTAAGTCCTAGCTCT
Source organism: Phoca vitulina (assembly GCF_004348235.1). Taxonomy (NCBI): domain Eukaryota; kingdom Metazoa; phylum Chordata; class Mammalia; order Carnivora; family Phocidae; genus Phoca; species Phoca vitulina. The sequence goes on along the minus strand of NW_022589752.1, from coordinate 12,109,565 downwards.
ACCAGCTAGCAATTCTGTGATCCATGAAACAGGGATAATAACAGTTGCCCCATATATGCTGTTAGAATTCAATGCTGTGTATATAAAGAAGTTGATGTCATTTGTGGAATATACTAAGTGCCGAATAAATGATGTCAGTGATGAGGATAATGCTGCCGGCAGGGTGGGGGTAATAGGGCAGACCTCATAAAGAAACCCAGGCACGTCTAATTCCAGAGCACATGCTTTTTCCACTGACTCTGATTCTGAAAGAGATCAGAAAGAATGGTATGGAAATGTGCCTTGAATCAAAAGCAGTTGTGGGTCTTGAAGCAGAAGAATTCTTTTAACACATATGCAGGGCACAGACTGTCCTGGGGATAGGCATTAGAGTCCAGGACCCCAGCCGCATAGAAATTAGTCTAGTGAGGGAGATAAATAGTAAACAAGAAAACAAATACCTAACAGACTTCTGATAGTTAGAAGTGCTATAAAGAAAAGGCAGCCTAAGTGAATAGATTTAACTGACAAGATGAAAGAGAAAGAGGACTCTAGTTGCCTAAGCAGCTGGGTAAATGGAGATTTTCTTTTGTGCAAAGAGGAATGCTGAAGGAGAAGTGAATTGCTGGGGAGTCAAGAGCACTGTTTTGGTTAGCACAATTTGAGATGTAGATTAGATATTCAAGTACAGATGTAAAGTAAGAAATTGGGTTTATGAGTCTGGAACTCGGAGGTGAGGTTGGCATGGCAATGTCATGGGAGTCATGGGGTTGGAGGAGATCAACGGGGAATGCATTTATGGAGAGAAAAGGAGAGATCTGGTCCCCCAAGGCATTCCAAAGTTGGGAGGTCACGTAGAGGAGCACAAACGATCCAGCAAAGGAGATAGAGCAGGGGCATCCAGTATAATGCAGGAGTAAAACCAGGAGAAAGTGGTTTCTGGAAGCTAGCAATGGAAATGTTTCAAGAAGGAAGGGTGGAAGGAAAAAGCAACTATTTCCTCATGTTGCTGATAGTTTACCATTGAATTTGCAAAGTGGAGATAGATAGAAACCTTTACACAAGCAATTTCAGTGGGTTGGTAGAGATGAAAGCCTACTTAGAATGGGACTGAGGAGAGAAGAGGAGGTAAGGAAATGGAGATAAAAGGTATAGATGATTCTTGAGATTTTTCTGTAAACTAGAACAGAAAAATTCGGTATGAAGTGGAAGGTAATGTGTTTTTTTGTTTTGTTTTGTTTTTATTTGAGAGAGGGAGCATGCACAAGAGGGGGGAGGGCCAGCAGGGAGCCTGACGTGGAACTCGATCCCGGGACTCCAGGACCATGACCTGAGCCCAAGGCAGCCGCCCAACCAACTGAGCCACCCAGGTGCCCTGATGTGGTTTTTTTTAAAGTTTATTTTTCAGTTTTATTTTACTATGGATGATACTATATCAAGGTTGTATGCTAATGGGAAGGGTCCAGTAGGTAGGGGAAAATGACATTGGGATAGAGGGAGGGATAATTACAGGAGCAATGTTCTCCTCCACAAGCTCAAAGGGATAGGATTCAGATCAAAAGTAGAGAGGGTGGCCTTGTCCCAGGGGGTATGGCAGAGCATATGGGTCAAGATACAGGGAGATTGCTGTTGTGGTGAGAAGATGAATTAGTTCTCTTCTAATTGCTTCTGTTTTCTCAGTGAAATAAGAACTGAGGTCATTAGCAAGTGCAATATAATGGATGAGTCATGTTAATTAACCTTAATTTGCATAATCTGCATTCTTGGGCAGCAAGCTCTTGGGAGATACATTTCCCAGCAGAAGGTCTTTGGGTTTTGTGAGCTATGTTCCCTGCCCTACTTGAGCCATAAATGCTATTCCTGTTTTTACCATGTGATTCTTACAGATTTCAGTTGAGCAGTGAAGTGTGAATGAAAGGGTCCCAATGAAGAGCCTACTTTATACCTTAAGTTTTTCACTATATTTTATCAGATAGTTTCCTAAGAAGTAGGGCATCACAGTCAGTCTTTATGCATACTGTTTTCATTTTTCATTGTAGGCATATATTTTGCTCCAAACTCCAGTATAAATTATAATGATTTATAACTATAAATAGTATTTATAGTGAGTCAGAAGGTCATGAGAGGAATCGCTGCCATAAAGAAAATATAGCATGGGGATTTTCATACACCTAGGGATGCTGACACAACCCAAGCCAGTTCTGAAATGATGGAAATAAGTATGGTTAATAAACTTCTTGTACCATGTGACAAAGATGGTAACATTTCAAATTATTTGTTAATATCAGACCTTAAAAGAAATAAATGTTTATTAGAGGAAAAACATTTAAAGGAAATATTTTGTATAAACCAAATTATCTTTTGATTCAGTTCGATAATCAGTGAGCACTTACTGCAAGTTACAGCGAGGAAGCAAATGTATGCTTAACACATGGACTCAGCTGTTAAGAGGCTCAAACACCTAGTGGTAGATAAACAAATGTATAAAAATGCTCATTGTACAAGAAAAATAAAGTGATGTAAGAGGAGTTTGAAAAATAGAGCAAGCTAATAATTCTGACGTTTATGTTAGATTAGGGAAGACGCCATGGATAAGATGTTATTTGAGCTGGACCTCAAGGGATGGGTAGGATTTTGGAGGAGGAGATTTGGGACTGGTTTAAACATTCCAGGAACATGACAAACTTGAAATAGGGCACAGAGGTATGGCAGTATATGTGTTTTCTGAGTGGTGATAAGTTCACTGTAACTGTGCTATTATGGGAGTTAGATTTGAAACCTGATACCAGACTACTTTGAGCACCATAATAAGTCTTTAAGTCTTGGGGAATCATTGAAGTTATGTCTTGAAGAAAGGAGTAAAATGATTATGGCTGCTTATCAGTTTGATAAAGCTAAGCATGGGATGGAACTAGGAGATAATCGGAGGATATTTGACAGGCGTATTTGTTGATCAACCCAAAGCAGGAGGTAAGGAGCAAAGAGAAATCAAAAATGAACTGGTATTTCTAGAAGGAATTTTTCTATATCTTTTCCAAAAAAGAGCAGGGCTATCATATTTATTTTTGTGTGTATAACTGATTTAATGATTTGATTCTGAATTTGTTGAGTTCCTACAGTTCTACATTTGGTTGGTTGGTTATATCTTGACTTATTTCCTAAGTTATTTTAGGAAGCTTACAGGAAATATGTTCAAGAAAGTGGAATTAAAAATAAAAACATAATGCTGTGGGAAATTAAGAATTAGAAGAGTAAATCGACACCAGGCAAGAACTAACATGTGGATATATCTTATTAACCATAGGGGTGTACACATTTAGTGACAAATGGTTATATATTTGATCCTGAGCCCCCTGCCTGCCATACCTACAAGGATAATGCAGTTACATGATTCTCACTGTCCATGAGGGGAAAAAATGAAATAATACTTTCGCTGGCATTTATGTATTTTTGTACATGATACTTCCTAGAGGGGATACCCAGTGTGGGTAGTGAAAAATGTCCTCCGTGATAGCAGATGGCAGTAATATGATTTATAAAGTTAGTTGCTGAAGCATCAGGACACCACTTTAATGATCAAGAAGGGAGGACAGGATTATAGGTAAAAATTTTGTGTATGCGTGCATGGTTTTTGTTGTTCCATTTTTTAAAATGAGAAGATAGAATTTTGGAAGTAGAAGAGACTGTCTACAAAAGAATTTAAAGGATGTGGGGTAAAATTTTAGAGAATGCCTACGTTAAGGATAACTGAAGAAAAGGATTCAGCAAAGGTCACTGAAATGGAATAAAATGTTAGAGGTGAAACAAAATTCTGTAATATCAGAGAAGGCAGGGAATGAGAGAGATTTACAAAAGAGTTGGCCATAGCGTAGCATGAAATGTAAGGAGATAAAGAGAATGACTGCCTCACTGTTGATGTTAGCAATTAGAATTTTATCAATGATATTTTGAGAGAGTAGTTTCAATAAGAGTGGTGGAGGACGGGGTGGGGGGTGCTTACATCATAAGAAAGGCAGAAATCAAGAAAGTGTATGTAGACCTATTCTTCTAGAAGTGTAGAGATGATGAAATTGCAGTTTGGTATAATTGGGATGGAGGTGTTGCTTGAAAGGAAAGATCCCAGGGGGAGGAAAGGAGAGAGTAAGACAGGGCACAGAAATGGGGGCTCAGAGAGAAAAGGATTCCTTTCACTCAGCTAGAAGAGGGTGAGTTACAGGAACTTACATCAGATGGCTTCTGAACTGGTTTAAGATTTGAGGTGATTTGCAGAGTGAGGTGAAAATATGTGTGGATAGGGACTCTAGGTCATCACTTGTTAGGTCAAAATGCCATTTTGGAACAGACATTTTTGAGGTTATTTAAATGCCATTTTCTGGTTTTAAATATGCCAGTTCTTTGTCTTATTAGAAATAATTTAGCTTGCCTTGCCCCTTTACAATCCTTCAACTCCCACACAGATGTATTTCTTTTTCATTAAAAGACCAAATGGATATATAACAACAAAGTGAAAGAGCTTTATACCAAATGCCTAAATAGAATATTTATGAATAGTACTTTTTAGAAAAGTGCTGGAAAAATGGCTTTCACTATTTTCCTAAAACATTTATAGTAACTTGATGAATAATGAATGGGAATAATTTATAAAAGCTGTATACCTCACTCAAATAGAACATTTGTTTATACTCCTACATAACAGTTACATCATGGCTATATTTCATATAAAGAGCCATATATTTTTAACGTAAATGTTGCTAAATTAGTTTCATTCAACAGAGTCATAGAATCTTGATGTTTTAAGGGACCTCAGAGGACAGGATGTTCTAGAACATCCCTGAGAAGCATTCAGCTGCACATTGCTTCACTTCTATTTAAATTGTGCCTTCAAATGATCATGAGCCATACTAGAATATAGGCTAAGCCATGAGCAAGTTGAATAGGAGGATCAGAACCATTTCCCCATCTCAGTGTGCTTTTTATATAGGCATAACCGAAAACATGTAGAAATGAATTTTATTTTGTTATTAAATTTTACAGTACAGAGGGGAGATTGCGTTTTTAAAAGACTAAGCTTCAGCATTCAGAAAAAGTAGATGGATGAAAGCATTTCTAAGTAGAAACTCAAGTTTCAGTCGTATTTTAAATAGACACATCCTGACTCCCTTCACAGATTGCCACTGACCATATGGTAACTGCAGACATGCCTCAAAATAAAACAGCCATATGTAGATTTTCAAATACTGACCTCATCCCTGGAGAGCCATATTTATCTAGAAGAGCATCTCAAACTATATCAAGTAAAATTATGGTTTGTGTCATGTTAGAAAATTAGAAGAATCTGCCTAATGAAAAACAATCACAAATTAAAAACAAAGATGCCAAGGAAATAAGGTTAGATACCCACAGACATCTAAAAACTAAGGCATCTGGAGAACTGCTTTTTGAATTCTCCTTGTCTAGTTGTTAATAGGCAGTAGGATAACACATAGGAGCAGCATTAAAAGCTCTCTTGTCTCTGGTTGTGAACATGGATTGAGTGAAATCACTTAGGGGATGATTAGTTGGAGTGCTGTTCTCAGGCTTGCAGGCCCTGAATGCAAATATCGGTCTGCTGCATGCGCTGATTGAATACCAGTATTTTTCTGGTTCCTACCATACAATTTCTAGAGTGGGGCATGTGGAACTCACTTCACCATTTCCTCTGCCAATTGTTCTCTGTTGAAATTCTGCCATAGTTTTTCAGAACTTTTAGACTTGTAGGCATGTGCCTATGCATTACATAGAAACATGGAAGAAAGAACAGAAATGTTATATCAATTTGAAATAAATGTATTTATATCTTCAGTGATACCTCATTTTCTTCAAGTAAGCATGGGGAAGGGGTCAGAAAAGGGGATCAGGAAGTGAAGGTCTGCAAGTGATAAAAGAGGTTCATTGTAATGGTGGTCATTGTAACTACAAAACCTCTCTTTCTGTATCTGTGTGTGTGTGTATATATATACATGCACATATGTACACATAAATTTTTACAGATACACATGGATATGTGCATATGCATAAGAGAAAATGGAAGATGTAATCACCCTCATAATGTACAGGCAAGCCCAGTTTCCCACAGGCATTGCGTTATACTAGCAGATCTCTCCTGTCCAAGTTTTATTTAAATCTGGAGGCTCAGGGTTATGCTATGTGCATAAAGTTAATAAAATAGTATTAATTACTCCTAAATATTAATTGAGAACTTTACTTTTCCTTTGCTTTCCTTTTTTTTTTTTTTTTTAAAGATTTTTCATTTATTTATTTGACAGAGAGACACAGCGAGAGAGGGAACACAAGCAGGGGGAGTGGGAGAGGGAGAAGCAGGCTTCCCGCTGAGCAGGGAGCCCAATGTGGGGCTCGATCCCAGGACCCTGGGATCATGACCTGAGCCGAAGGCAGACGCTTAACGACTGAGCCACCCAGGCGCCCCGCTTTCCTTTTGATGTTAGTAGTATTTTATTGGATTTTATTGAGTGATGAATTGTGTTTCAGCTGTAGTGCTATATATCAGGTTTGTCTTAAATTAAAATCGTGATCTTGAAGGAAATTACCCTCATAGGGCAAGAACTCTGAAAATGGCACTTTGCCGTAAAAAGGTCACTGACATTTCTGAACTGATCTTTATAACGCATGAGTAAACCTAAGCCACGTCCTTTATAAAGCTGAGCCCCTCACTTAATGTGTCACTGGATATAAGTAGATATTTGTGAAAATTTGTTTTTTAGTCATATTTTTATTTTTTTATTTCTGGTAAGTTAGAAGATTACTTTATTCTAAGCCAGATTTATAAGTAGTTTTTGAAAGTTATTTGAATTTATGCAGATTTATCAATCTTTCCCACCTTTGCAAGTTACCTCATTTTGTTCTTTTCATTTTGCTGCAAGTAACAAGATGAGCCTTTAAAAGAAAAGCTCAAAGCTTTATCTTCAATAAAAACAGTCAGTTCCTTATGGGAACCCAATAGCTTTTTTAAAAATTAAAACTAATGTACCAGCTGTTAATGCATATAAATTTCCTTTTTAGTATTTATTTTAGTTATTGATCTCATGAGGATGGGTATTCAGTTAACCACTTTAGGCCATAAAATATTTTGGAGAAAAGAAAATAAATGGTTTATTGTGGTACTGTATTGTTCCTAGCACATCTTTCTGGAATAAATGATGCTATGTTCATGCCAGTTAAGTTATATTTGATTTGGGAAATACAGTGGTTATATTTTGTCATTTGTGTATTACATGTTATTGTTGATTGGTGGATATTTTCTTCTGAATTTTGTCTAGTAAGACAAGACTAAATGACCTCTCTAATGAAGGTTTTTGGTTTTTTTCTATTGAAACCCATGTTTTTATTCATACTTGGTATTAAAGCACCTTTCCACCAAGGTCAACAGAAGTAACTGGTGTTTTTTATTAACGCAAAGCAAGTTCAGCAGCCACACAAAACTTTGGTGGAAAGACCTTAATTGGCAAGAGAGCCAGTGTACTGAGCAGCCCTAAGAGAGACTTTATTTATGTGCTGATGTAGGATACTTTAGGTTTGCCGCTGTGAGCAAAATAGATTCTAGAATCCATCATCCACCCTGAGGCCTCCAGGGTTGTGTGCACCACTCTCTTGGATTTAGCGAACAAACATTTATGGAGCTCCCTTGCAAACTTTGTCTGTTGTATTCATGGCTTAGTATGACATTTTAAGTCTCACATGTCCTAGCATACCTGAACAAATGGAAGATGCAATTATTGCCGTATTCCTTTTTTAACAGCATTTACATTCTGCCATAAGTGTTATTTATTTTTGGAGTTAAACCTTGATAAGTGAAAGATGAAAATACTGGAAAATCCATATTTTGAATCAACTCCTCATTTCCATAAACCCAATGCTCCATCTATTTCCTTCCCTGTTTCGGAGAACTTAGTACTAAGTTCTTTTTATGGAACATCTTTATTTCTTATTCTATATTTAATGACTAACATTGCTATTTTGTGGCATGTAGGAGACTAAGATCCCCCGGCCTTTTTGTTGGTGGTGGTGGTGGTGAAGGTAATTGGAGAGTCGGCAAAGAGGAGTGTGGGGCAGGAGAACTACTTTAGAATTAGTGAATATATTTATAGCCTCATATATTTGGTTCATTTTTATATCTAGTTCTTGGCTATTTTTGGAGTAATTATGATTTTCCTGAAAGTCCTGCTGACAGAAAACAGTCTTTTTTCTTTAAGATACTATATTTCAAGGTACCACATATGTTTGTAGCAATCATGCTTCCAGAATGTGGCAGGACAATCGTGATTTCTAGGTATTCTGCCCTACCATAAAATTATGAGCCATTTAATTCAGCCTGATTCTTATCTTTTTGGTATCTTTATTCATGGTAACTGTCATGTATAAAACCAAACATAAAAAGAAAGAACAGTAGAAAATGTATGAATCCAGGTTAGATTTTCCATCTTCATTCTCCATGGTACTTATTTATTGAATGCCTAAATCTAATAAAGGAACATGCTAATAGAATGTTATTCAAATTATCATGTAAAATTTAAATATCCATATGAATACATGCTATTTTTAAACCAAAAAAATTATACTTCATATATCTTAAAGTGTTCTAATCTGATAGATATAGGAATATTTAAATTCTTGGGAGTCTACACATGACCTAAAATGAAGGCAGAGAGGTGCCTGGGTGGCTCAGTTGGTTAAGCGTCTGCCTTCGGCTCAGGTCCTGATCCCCGGGTCCTGGGATTGAGCAGGGAGCCTGCTTCTCCTTCTCCCTCTGCTTCCCCCCGCTTGTGCTCTCTCTCTCTCTCTCAGATATGTCAGATAAATAAACAAAATAAATAAATAAAAATAAAATGAAGGCAGAGAATGGGATAATTCTGATTTATCTGTGGTTGTATGAATAGTTTGATAGCATACATCGTTGAATTTGATAGAATTGCCATTTATTACAGGTACCTATGGCATAGGTATTACTGATTTATTACCTAGTGGTTTATTAGTAATCTGTGTAGGAATGTTAATTATAAAAGAAATAGAAATTATAAGTATAGAATCATTTATTTTTTATGTTAATGGAGCTCTTTGAATTATTTTGTGGAATCTTAGAAGTAAAGACTCTATTTGTTTAGCTAAAAGGAAAGCCCATGTGATTTGGAGGTTTTCAATTTAAAACTTTCTAATTCTATTCATCTATGGAGAAATTCTACTAGAAAGCTGATGGATTAAATCATAGCTTCATTATTTGAGTTTTGTTGCAATATCTCACATGCATTACCGCCTTTAATCATCACGATGTATCTATGAAGTACATGTTGTCAGATATGAGACATGTGAGGCCCAGAGAGGGTAAGGAACCTGCCCAAGTACACACAGCTTCTACATAGCTGAGCTAGACTCAGATCTAGCTGATTTGATTCCCTAATGTGGAGGCTCTTGGTCTGTGCACTATTCAGCATTGCTTGTGGTTGTAATAGCCGTTAGCAGATGTAAGTCATACATATTCCTGTATCTTACTGTGTAATATCAACTGAAAAATTGGGTAGGTGAGAGACTTTTTATATCACTAAGAATGACAACTTGTTATGAAAATACTGCAGAAGACCATTAGGTTGAGTTATATGTTCTTTCACTTAAAAATTGCTTTGTCCAAAGACAGTATTAATGTTGAGAATATAGTCGTTTAAGAAGACTGTCCATTTACTTTAAAAAAGGATACCTGCCTTTGCTCAAGAAAGATTTGTGTAAAGGAGTAGTTTTTCCTTTTTTTTTTTTTTTTTTTTCCTCTCAGCATCACACCACACTCCCGTAGCTATCGGAAAGTTCAAAGATTTCGTTTGAGAATTGCTGGGCTAGATTTAGGATTGCCATTATTTATGTAGATACCTTTAATGAAAAAAATATTTTAGAATTAAGATAATAACAAAACAAGGTTTTTGAAAAAAAAAACAACAACAGCATTTTAGTAGCATAAAGCCCTCTCAGCATCTCCCCTTGTAAGTAGAAAAAAGTCTTTGCTTTAGCAACCTGGAATAATAATGACTGGATTAACACAGTCATTGCATACAGACCTTAATGTACCATGATCAGCTCACGAGCACGCATCTAGAGACAACCAGCCCAACACAACACCTTGGCAAATTGATTGCCTTAGAAGAATTTCACAATGTATTGGCATAAATGCCAGACTGTGAAGGAATGATTGAGCCACATGGGGTTGAATTTATCAGTAGCAGCAGTCCATCCTTCCAAACAGAACATGTGCCAAGCACCAGCTTGTAATCACAAACATCATCTGCCGCATATTGAAGAGGAAAACAGCATAGATATGCTCAGGATCTTAGTGGTCGTTTATAATTAATCACAACATTGTTAAGCAACTTGCAGTGTATTCAGATTGCTTTATTCTTGAGTTCTCAATAACCATTATTTGCTCTGGTGTTCCTTTCTCCCTCCTTCCCTTCCTCCTTTTCCCTCATATTCATTAAACAAATATTTATTGAATTTCTTCTATTTGCATGACCCTAGGCTAAGTACAATGGGAAGGAAATGATAAAACAGAGATGAAACCTGAGCCATTCACCCCACGTAATCCAGTATGGAAGAGACATCAGCTACCTCACCTGCAAAACAAATTAGCCAGCAGTGAGAGCATAAGGGAGGTATAAAACTGACAGCATGATTCAGATGACAGAATATCCTCTTTTGGGAACAGGAGTGACCTCATAGAAAACAGGAACATTGTAAGAGTGAGAGATGTAAAAATATGAAGCTTTTTTGTGTACGACAGGTTACCCAAAGATTGTTGAAGCTTAGCATATTAGAGGAGAAGTATTGTGAGATAAATTTAGAAAGACAGGCTGGGACAGGGGTGTGCCCTTCATCAGACAGGCACTGGTGTGTCTGTTCCAGAAGGTTTTGAGCAGGTAAGTGGAGTACGTGGTCAGTGGCATGCTTTAGCAGCCAGGATGGCAGCAGTGTGGAGAGGTTGGATTGACCGGGTGGAGACCATATGCGAGGCGTTGTCACTGAATACAGGATGTATTCGTATTAAGGGTCTCCACAAAGCAGCCAGTAGGAGAGGGGTGTGTGTGTGTGTGTGTGTGTGTCTGGGGGTGGGGGAGGGTGGGAGGGAGATCAATTTATTATGAGGAATGGGCTCACATGGGTATGGGGGCTGAGAAGATAGCATAATTTGCCCTCTGCAAGCTGCACACCCAGGAGAGTGATGGTGGACGTCCCGATCTGAGGGCAGGAGAAGACCAATGTCCCAAGTCAAATAGGTGGGCTGAGAGAACAAACTCTTCATCCTCTTTTTGTTCTGTTTAGACCCTCAGTGGATGGGATGATGCCCTCCTACATGGGGGAGGGCAGTCTGCTTTACTCAGCCTGCCGACACAGATGTTCATCTTACTCAGAAACACCCTCATAGACACACCCAGAAGTAATGTTTAACTAAATATCTGGTCACCCTGTGACCCAGTCAAGCTGACACATCAAATTACCATCACCACTACTGTATGCCAGGAAGTTTGTTATCTCTGATCTTCATAATGGCAAGTGCTACTACGATACCCACTTAACTGAGGAGAAGATAGAGGCTTAATGGGCTTGAATACGCTGGTGAAAACCTCCCAGGGGCCAAGGGGCGGAGGTGGAATTTCAGCCCTGGTCTGCGCTGCCCTGTGCAGTCTCACTACAAGTTGGCTGGGAGTCCAGCAGGACAGCAGAGAGCTGGGGAGCCACGGAGGGTGCAGATGCAAGAATAAAAGTTTCTGATGTTTTGTGGAAAGAAGATAGGCATACAGGCATTAATTGTCATTACGATTCAGCAGTTCGCTGGTTATGGGAAGGAGGAAGAGGGAATGAATAGCCAAGTACCACATTTTTGATCCTGATTAACTGCAAAAAATTAGGTAACGCAGGGTGAAGAGCAAGTTTGAAGTGAGGAATGATGCCTTCTGTTTTATATGCACCTGAGCTGGCATGCCTTTTCTGGGTCCTTCCCTAGGCCTGAATCTCATAGTTTATGTATACCTCTGTTAGAGGACTTAAGATACTGTGCAGTAGCTTATTTTATTTCTGTACATGACTCCTTCCCACCCCAGTATCAGGAGCTCCTCCCAGGCAGGGCCTCCTTGTGTTTCTGTTCCTAGCACCGAGTAGGTTCACAGTAGGGGCCTCAGGCATAATACATGGGCTAGAGAATACTTGGTCAGAGAGACAGGAGGGAACAGTGGAAGTCCAAGGAAGAAAGACTCTTTGAAATGGGTGTTGTGAGACTATATAATTTGGAGCCAACTGGAGATGAACGAAAGGCTCCCCCGGCAGCACGAAGGGCCTGCTCCACAGACACACTGAATTGGTCATGAAACAAGTGTGTTCCATTTTCCTAAGTATTTGTAAACAATACTCAACTCCCTGGGGATGGGGATGGTGAACTTTCGGGGTAGAGTGAAATGAATGTTCTGAAACCAGTAACTCTGGAATTAAGGCTGGGGACTGTGGCAAGTGAGGCCCTAAAAAAGAGAAGAGGTGCTCGCTTTGGCAGCACATATACTAAAAGAGAAAGAGAGGAGTCTGAGGGATTGGAGTCATGAGCACAGAGCATGTTTATTACTGTAGCTTGAAAGTGCATGTTTTGTGTTTTGTTACACTGTTCACAGTTGTAATTTTTTTTATGCAAAGAAAAATCCACTTAAGTCTGCTTATACAGTGCCTCATCCTTGATGGCATGAACAAGAAGGTAGCTCGAGTCCTAGATCTACGTGCTTGTTAGTTTGTGAGCTTGGGGAAGTTATCTGATCCCTCTGTGTTTCCTTTACTCGTTCCCACCAAATGCTCTTACCTACTTAGGACTCTTCTGATGGTGAAAATCGGTTCCTAAGGCATGAAGAGCTATTGAAATATTAGAAAATCCACTGAGATTGGAGCAGATGCCCTGAAATCCTCATTGATCTCTTGGTGTCGCTGTGGCTGACACACCTCTCCTTCCGGAAGGAGGGCTGCGTCCTCTAGCTGCGTCAGGACAGGACCGAGGACTGCGCTCATGGGTCCTTCCTTGCTCAGCTTGATTGTAGCCCAGTCGTAGGCCCCAAACTGGGGAGCAGGAGGGTAATGTTTGAAGCTGAGCAGTGATTATCCTGCTCCCAGTGAGGGTTCTGCTTTTCTCCATCCACAGAGCATCTTTTCTTATAACACAGAATTTAGTCTGTGAAGCCTGCCAGCAGTGGGGAAGCCGCCTACAGTTTGCATCTTGTAGTTCATTAGTCATAATATGTTCTACTTCTTCTTCCTTAAGTTTTCTTTAGTACATGGTAAAATCCATAAATAAACAAAACAAAAAGAAAGGGAAGAATAAGCGCAAGGAAAACCTCGAAGAGATTCCGAGGGTCCTGCATGCCTGTCAGTCCTCACTTGGTAATCTTGCCCTTGACTTCATCAGCCCAGTTTAATCAGATATTATTGTTGCTTCTTTTTTTTTTAATTTTATTTTTTTATTATTATTATGTTATGTTAATCACCATACATTACATCATTAGTTTTTGATGTAGTGTTCCGTGTTTCATTGTTTGCGTATAACACCCAGTGCTCCATGCAGTACGTGCCCTCTTTAATACCCATCACCAGGCTAACCCATCCTCCCACCCCCTCCCCTCTAGAACCCTCAGTTTGTTTCTCAGAGTCCATAGTCTCTCATGGTTCGTCTCCCCCTCCGATTTCCCCCCCTTCCTTTTTCCCTTCCTTCTATCTTCTTTTTTTTTTTTTTTTTTTTTAACATATGATGTATTATTTGTTTCAGAGGTACAGGTCTGTTGCTTCTAATTAGTAACTCCTTTGTGCCCTTCACTTAAGTGAAGGTTATGATCTTCGACTATTTGAATTTTCTCCTTACCAACCATCTCACCATGTCAGCCCTGTTGACGTCTAGAGTTTCTTTATTTGCGAAGGACTGTGTGTGTGTGTGTGTGTGTGTGTGTGTGTATATGTTTTAGCAGCTCTAGTGAGGTACAGTTTACATACAATAAATGGAACCTAGTTAGGGTTTATAATTTGGTACGTTTTGACAGTTGTATATGCTGTGAACCTCACCCCACCCCAGTCAAGATAGTAAACATGTCTGCCTGTACCCCTCAAAACCTTTCTGTTGTGCTCCTTCCTGACTCCCCTCTACAGGCAACTGCAACCCGCTCTGCTTTCTGTCAAACCATTGAGACTTGGGAGGAAATTTTTAACTACAAACTCAGTAGTTTTAATAGGTTATACTAAAGCAGGCTATTTTTTGAGTTAGCTTTTAGAAGATTCTGTCTTCTGAATTATCTAGGATGTTGAATTTAATGCCATAAAGTTCATAATACTCCTTTATTATTTTTTAAAATATCTGTAGAATCTGTGTCAATTTCACTTCTTCTACTCATGATATTGGTAACTTACTTTTTTTTAAAAGATTTTATTTATTTTTATTTTTTAAAAGATTTTATTTATTTGACAGAGCGAGAGACAGTGAGAGAGGGAACACAAGCAGGGGGAGCGGGAGAGGGAGAAGCAGGCTTCCCGCCGAGCAGGGAGCCCGATGCGGGGCTCGATCCCAGGACCCTGAGATCATGACCTGAGCTGAAGGCAGACGCTTAACGACTGAGCCACCCACGCACCCCAGTTTCTTTTTTTTTCCCCCCTGGTCCATCTGTGTTTTAGTTTCCTATTGCTGCTGTAAAAAATCACTACAAACTCGGTAGCTTAAAAAACACTAGAAATTTGTTCTCATGGTCTGGTGGCCACACGTTTGAAATGCATTTCACTGGGTTGAAATCAAGGTGTTGGCAGAGCCGTGCTCCCTCCAGAGGCTCTCGGGGACAGTATGCTTTTTTCTCTTCCCAACTTCTGGTGGGAGCTGTCATTTCTTGGCTTATGGCTGCATTGGTCCAGTCTTTGCATTCATGGTCACGTTGCCTTTTATTTTATCCTGAATCTCCCTTTGCCTTCCTCATAGGAATATATGTGATTGCATTTAGGGCCAAACCCAAATAATCCAGTATAATCTTTCCATGTCAGAATCCTTAATTTAATTACATCTGCAAAGTCCTTTTATGCCATCTAAGGTAATATTAACAAGTTTCAAGGATTAGTACATGTGCCTATCTATTGAGGGGCTGTTGCTCAGCCTACCACAGTGTGGCTCAGAGTTTATTGATATTTTCAAAGAACTGGCTTTTGGTTTCTTTGATTCCCCCCCCCCCCCAACTGTCTTTTTGATCTATGTCATGGATTTCCGTTCTGCTCTTTATTATTCTCTTTATCTTGTTTATTTTGGGTTTCATTTGTCCCTCTTTTTCTGGTTTTGTAAAGTGGAATCCAAGGTCATTGCTATAAATTTTCCTCTGTTTTGCTTTAGCTCCATTCCACAAATTTTCAGTTGCTGTGTTTTCATATTCTTTCAGTTAAAATACTTTCTAATTTTCCATTATTCCTTTGACCCATGGAAATGTGGTATTTAGTTTCCAATTTGGAAGGAATTTTCCAGTTATCTTCCAGTTGTTGATTTCTATATTAACTTCATGATAGGCTGAGAACATTTTTTGTATGACTTAAACCCTTTTAAATTAATTGAGACTGGTTTTAGAACTGAAAATATAATCTAGGGAAATATTCCAAGACATTTACCTTCATTTACTGTTGGAAAGGATTCTGTATTGTGCTCTTGGTCAGTGGAGTGATATTTAAATGTCAGGTCAAGTCTGTTGATTGTGTTGTTGAAGTCTTCTCTATCTTTGCTGATTTTCAGCCTACGTACGTATTCTATGAGTTATGGAAAAGGAGGTGATGAAATACTTGAGTATAATTATGGGTTTTTCTATTTCCCCTTGCAGTAGTATCAATTTTTGTTTCATATATTTTGAAGCTCTTATTAGGTGCATAGACATTTAGGATTGTTATGTCCTCTTTTTTTTTTTTTTTTTTTTTTTTTAAAGATTTTATTTATTTATTTGACAGAGAGAATGAGAGAGAGAGCACATGAGAGGGGGGAGGGTCAGAGGGAGAAGCAGACTCCCTGCCGAGCAGGGAGCCCGATGCGGGACTCGATCCAGGGACTCCAGGATCATGACCTGAGCTGAAGGCAGTCGCTTAACCAACTGAGCCACCCAGGCGCCCAAGGATTGTTATGTCCTCTTGATGAATTAATCCCTTTACTATGACGAGTTGTACTTTCCTGCCTTTTTGCATGCCTGATAATTTTTTATTGTGTGCTTGATATTATAAATTTTCTCTCACTGCTGAACTTTGTTCTGGGATGCTATTCAGTGCTTGGAAGCAGTGGGGTCTTGATTTTTAAGCTGTTTTAGATGGTACCCAAGCAGTGTTTAATGTAGGACTAAATTTATACCATTACCAAGGTAATTGATTACTCTTACTTACGCTCCAGGTTTTTCCCTCTGGTTGGTACAAACAGGTCCTGGAGTTGATCTCTTTAATCTTTCTGTGGCTTTTTCTCCTGCCTTGAGTATTTCCCTCACACATATCCACTCAATGAAATACCCAAGAGGGCCTGCAGATCTCTGTGTCCTCTCTCTCTCCACTCTGGCACTCCGCCCCAACTCCAGCCATCATGGTGTCCCTGGATCCTGAGCTGCATCTTTTCAATTCAAGGAGACCACCAGAGTCTGCCTAGCTTCCCCTGCTTGTATTGCAGCCTGGAAACTTTTTTTGAGGCATTAAACTTGGACAGTTGTTGTCTGGTTCACCCCTTTTGTTTCCTGAATCTCAGGATTCACTGTCCTTCATTGCCTGTTATACATTGTCATGAAACCTATTGTCTTCTACATTTTTCATGGCTTTCTAGTTGGTTTCATGTTGGAGGGAAATCTGGTAACTATTACTCCATTTTGGCTGGAAGTGGAGATCAACAGCTGGGATTTTATATAGTGTGTTCTAGAGCATTTTTAATTGTACCTGGAAAACGTCTCTAGGCTTGGCTCACAGACAGCTATTAACAGGAATGGCTGAACTTGTAGGACTGTCCTTTGCATTCTTGCCACTAGAATACCTGCCACACTTGGACAATTAGTGTGAAAGTTACTTAGTATGAGGTGTTTAGAAAGAAGGAAAAGAGGAACCCATTTTTGGTTCTTGCATCTGTTGTTTTAGTACGTGTTATATTTTGAGCCCTGTAGTTCTTATCTACTTTAGTTGTTTAAAGGTTTTATGTGTTACTGTGTGGGAATTTGTGTCTCAAAGATATAAATATCTTTTTAAAAATTAAGCATGACATGTTTGTATACACTGAATGTTTTTAGTTATAAAAATCAAAAGAAATGTAGTAAGTAGAGCATGACATTTAAAATTTTCACTTATGAACATTCAACCAATTAATATTTTTGATATTTTTCTTCTGCCTCATAGCTTCTGTAATATAAAAATTAATGATAGTTTGCATTTGTTAAGTCAGTTTTACTGCCTAATAAAGCTAAGTTTATGATTTTAATGAAAGGAAATTCTTTCATTTTATTTATGCATAATCAGATGTGCAGCTACTATGACCAAAATTTATCTGTGTATTTAAAAAAAGCCAGTCCAATAACAGAACTGCTGTTGTTTATTTTTAATAGGAAATCAAAACCAAGAGAAGGTTAAAAACTCAGAATTTTAAAAACTAGGAAGTATATATGTGATGTTTATACAATAGTATATCTCTTGGTATTTTGGCAAGTCAAACTTTAATCCTAATTTGTCTTCATTTTCTCTTTATTTTCCTGCCCTCCAAAATCATTATTAGGTAATCTGTCCATCAAATCACTGAACAGTTTAGTAGTGAAAATAGATGCAGCTACCCACAGATTATAATAGATTCTTTGCAGAAGGCCTATTTCTTATCTGTGGAGGTTACTAAAAGCTGAAGAAGGTGTTTTATTTGTTTTTGTTTTGTTGTCGTTGTTTTAAATTTTCTATGGTACACCAAGTAAATGATAATCTTTTTCATTTAGATTTTCTGATTTATGGAAATCGGTAGATCATTTTATGACGCTGTGTATGTTTTTTATGTTGTGGCTCACTTATAGATAGCTGAACTCGCAGGCAAACCTGCTCACCTTTCAGACAGCTGATCCAGATATATTTCAATATTGTCACAGTAAAGCTTTCAAAATCGGCCTATTTCACACAGCCTTTCTGATGTACTGGGTTTTAATACTGCTTTACTTGAATCTAAAACAGTTGACATTTACAGTACTCTCTCCTTGCTTTCTAAATGGTTGTCGCTGCATTAAGCTTTAAGTGACCATAAATGCTTCTCTGTCCATGTCCCTGTCTTACCATTTTGGGACAGAATCGTTTGCAGTAAATCAAGTCTTCATATGATTTTAATCACACCCATGTACAGATGAATATTCTCATTCCTATAATGTTCAGTTCTAATTAATACCCTGGTTCGACATCCCATGTTAACTTTTATTGCCGAGACAACAGTATATTTTATTCCATTTTTGTGAACTAGAATATTAGATTTCGAAAAGGTTCCGGAATGGTAAAATGTCCTTGGATTTTAAACTTGACTTAGTTTAGGGTTCACTAATGAAACTTAGCCTCCAGGAAGAATGCCTCTAATTAAGCAGTTAACATCCCAGTGATCCCAGCCATCTCTTCTAACAGCAGGAATGCCATAGGTCCAGGGGAGTCAACTCTGGCCCCATCAAGGACACTGCATAGAATGCCCCTTAAAGCTAAGGTGCAGGTGTACTTGAAGCACTTCTGAGAACCTAAGGGGCACTTTACTTAAGGCCTCAGTGGTTCATACCTACAGCTTTCCAGAATTGATCTAGAGTTCTGATAGACCAAGGCATCTGTGCCATTTGGAAAGCCCATTTATATTTTGAAATGATCATTGAATGCCACTGATGGAGCTATTCAAAATCTAGAAATAACATATATATATATATGTATGTTGTGTGTATGTGTGTCTGTGTATATGTATGTGTATATACCCCTATATAAAATACTTTTTTTTTCTTTTATTATCTTTTTGGATAACATTTATTAATAATATAAACTATAACCACGTCCTATATCATGCCTAAATTCCTTAACTTTAATTGAATAGATTGGAGTGAATTTTGTTACTTAAGTAAAATAAATTGGAATGAATTCTGTTCCTTGTTTAATTGTTTTTAATGAATGCCATTCTTTTGGTTGATTAAAGCAATTTGCCAGTGACTTTGTAAGTAGTCCCACAATGAATGGATTTTAAATAATAATTAATTGCCAAGGAAGTGGAAAAAGAAGAGTAGTTAATGCAGTTTGTAGGGATTTAAGGAAGAATAATTTCTGACGGTTCCAATTATGTAGGTCTTTCTAGTACCCATAAATTGCTTTAACTTGAATTGTTTCTTGTTGCTTTTACAGTGTGAACTCAAATATATACTAATCTGTTTTAGAAAAGAGATTGTGCCCAGATTTCTGTAAACGTTTATATGTTCCATTTTACAATGCCCGGTCATGTTGATTTCACAGAGATTTGGGGAAATTGATCCTAATGGGAATAATTACTGTGGGAGCTAAAAATAATAGATGTGTCCTTCTTTTTCTTTCTTTTTTAAAAAAGCTGGACCTGTGATCTGCAGAATGCTGAGTTATCCCCCAACTCGCCGAGCTTTAATTGTGGGTTGTGGTCTACAAATGTTCCAACAGCTCTCAGGCATTAACACCATCATGTATGTATTTCTTTCTGGCTTTTTATTGAAAAGATTGTGAAGGAATTATTTTACATGGAAAAAAAGAATAGGACTTCTGGTGATTTGTTATATTAATTGTGTAGGATGGATCCTCCTTTTGGAAGATACTTTACAATTTTTAATCCTATCAGTGTGTGACTTAGAAGGAGATGATTTATTTTGTTATACTTTATTGGCTTTACTTGATTTCATAAAATTTTTCTTGTACGCCATCCAGTACTTCCTTATATTCTGAGCTAATGGATATATCATTTTCATAAGCTATTTCTTGATGCTGGTCAGAAAGTGAAACAAGGGAATCACCTGGCATTGTCAGAGATACATGGGCACACAGGTAACTAGTTCATTTCCTTTTGGGGCAGTCACTTACAATGCAATGTGATAAGAACGTTAATAGAAGGTGTTTATTACCACCAGGGTACAGTGGGCCAGATACAGAGTGGGAACAGAGAAGTGGGGAAGACACAAAAGTTTCCTGCTTGCTAGTGGTCAGACTAATCCCCAAAGTTATATGGGGGTTGGGGGTAGAGAAGGATGAATAGTAGGGGTTGTTCCATGTTTCATTCATTCAACATTAAACCCATTTTTTTATTTTTATTTTTTAAATTTTTTATTGTTATGTTAATCCCCATCATTAGTTTTAGATGTAGTGTTCCATGATTCATTGTTTGTGCATAACACCCAGTGCTCCATGCAGAACGTGCCCTCCTCAATACCCATCACCAGGCTAACCCATCCTCCCACCCCCCTCCCCTCTAGAACCCTCAGTTTGTTTCTCAGAGTCCATCGTCTCTCATGGTTCGTCTACCCCTCTGATTTCCCCCCCTTCATTCTTCCCCTCCTGCTATCTTCTTCTTTTTTTTTTTTTTTTCCTTAACATATATTGCATTATTTATTTCAGAGGTACTGATCTGAGATTCAACAGTCTTGCACAATTCACAGCGCTTACCAGAGCACATACCCTCCCCAGTGTCTATCACCCAGTCACCCCATCCCTCCCACCCCACCCCCCACTCCAGCAACCCTCAGTTTGTTTCCTGAGATTAAGAATTCCTCATATCAGTGAGGTCATATGATACATGTCTTTCTCTGTTTGACTTATTTCGCTCAGCATAATACCCTCCAGTTCCATCCACGTCGTTGCAAATGGCAAGATCTCATTCCTTTTGATGGCTGCATAATATTCCATTGTGTATATATACCACATCTTCTTTATCCATTCGTCTGTCGATGGACATCTTGGCTCTTTCCATAGTTTGGCTATTGTGGACATTGCTGCTATAAACATTGGGGTGCACGTCCCTGATGAACATGGATGCAAAAATTCTCACCAAAATACTAGCCAATAGGATCCAACAGTACATTAAAAGGATTATTCACCACAACCAAGTGGGATTTATCCCTCAGCTGCAAGGTTGGTTAAACCCATTTTTGACGGCCTATTTTATACAAGACACACAGAACTGAATAAAGTAGACATGCTTCTTGGCCTCACAGCGTATATAGGCTGGTGGGAGAAACACATTAAATAAATTCACAGTTTAATGTAGAATTTCAAATTGTGATAAGGGCTATGCAGGATTATTCCAGTCCTCCACAGAGTAGATTTTTAAGATCCTAGGTAATAGAATGTGGGTTGTTAGAGGAAAGTCATGAGTTTTGCTGATAAACTAGTTGTTGGGTAAAAACCTGCTAAATCTTAGAAGTTTCTCCCCACTATCTCTTGGTTAAAATTATTCATCAAAAAATATAAATTATGTAAAATTCAATTTTACTTCATAAAGCATTTGTACTTAGGACTTTTGATATTTTCCTTTGAAGTTACTTGGGGTATGATAACTTATTTAGTGATCATTTGAGAAGAGTGACTTGGTTAAAACAATCATTAAAAATAGTAATTAGGGCCCAGTGACCCATTAGATTAAATCAGGATTTGTTAAGAAACTCCACTTTAAAGATTTATTTATTTATTTATTTAAGAGAGAGAGCATGTGAGCGCACATGTGTGAGCCGGGGGAAGGGCAGAGGGAGACACAGAATCTCCAACAGACTCCTCACTGAGTGTGGAGCCCAATGCAGGTCTTGATCTCACAACCCTGAGATCATGACCTGAACCAAAATCGAGAGTCAGATGCTTACTGACTGAGCCACCCAGGCACCCCTGTGAATTTGATTTTAATCATAATCCTTGATAGACTATAACTTCCTGGATTACATTTTTAATATTTGATCCTCTCCTCCTTCCCTCTAATATGTACTTTCATTTTTCATCACCTTTATCAGCTCAATAAAGGCCTGTCAGTAGAGTACCCAACATGTTTGTTTTCTGGATGTGGTATACCATGACTGTTCTGTGTCCACCATCCTAAGTGTGGTGATGGAACAGAATTGTAACAAGGCTAACACCATGCTTTCAAATAATGCAATGCAGTAATATCCTATGTGAATATCTATTTTATCAACCTTATTTAAAATATGTTCTCTGTTACTGAAAATCTTTTTTTGTTTGTTCTGCCCTTTTCTGGGCATTTAAATTTGACAAAATGAATTTTTCTTGTACTTTTGTATTCCTATAAAACATCACAAACAGGACCAACTGTCTTTGATGGGTAGTGGCTAAGGCCGACGTGCCCTAGTTGAAATCACTGTCATAGTCCATTCGTAGCTATCTAGTATAAACTGTGCTAATGAAGGTTTCCAGATTTTAATAAGGCGTTCATTTCTCCAAATACTCAACCTTCTCACTGTGAGATCAAGTAGTATGGGCATAAGAATTCTGATATTCCTTAAGATTTATTGTAGTCATTATGTGCTTTGCTTATCACAAACTGTACGTAATATAGGTAGTGTTGTCCTACAGCTTTTGCTTGCAGTTGAGTATTTATCCTGGGAAGTAGGAAGAATAAAATAAGGTAAATGATGGCTCGATTTAGATTGCTTCTACATGGTGCAAAATAGCTGGCCAACTCCCTAAAGAAATTAATAAGACATTTTAATGTCTGGAGGTTAGAGGGTTAAACACTTAAATGATTCAATACCTATGACAAATAACTGTTGGTTATTCATAATATACAATTTCAAACATTCATATTTTAAGCCCATGAAACTCAGTATAAGTCTTTCATTATAATAGACTTACTACTGTCATCATCTGGATGGAAGATGACTAATCTGGGACTCATATATAATGTATTCTCTTCTACTCTCTCTCTAGTATGTCAAATTGGTGTGTGCACATGTATTTTTTTCCATTCTTAATTAAGATTCAGTTAATATTATCATAAATTTTCTAATTTGAAATAACCTCTTAATTAGAGTCTAATAGTTTATTTTTTGTTGTTTTTGGTAGGAAATATTAATTGTATTTTTTTCTTATTTTAAAAATGTCATTTTGTTAATTGGGAGTTCTGTTTTTATGGATTTTCCATTATGTGTATTTCTTTACTCTTACTCTTTCTTTTCAGCTTCTTCCTGGCTAAGTGGGAAATAAAGTAGGCAGCCGAAACCTAATAATCTGTAGAAGTTGAAATCTTTTTGCAAAACCCATCTTTCACCCCAAAGTTTGTGTGAACCTGAAATAAGAGGTATTTTGAATTCTATTTCTCACCAAGAAAAGTTCATACAAAGATCATATAGAAAAATATTGAAAGATAAATCATCCTTACAATTACATTAGATGATCTTACCATGTTTAGGTTTCTCTCTTTTCCCTCATAGGATTTTTATTTCTAGCTCCTTGACCTATTTAGTATCCTATCTCAGTCAAGGAAATAGATTTTCTTCTTGGAATATTTAATTTTCACATCCTCTACCATGAAAAAAAATACTGCATTTGTGTATAGTGTGTATATGTCTAAGTATTTTTATTTGTATGATAACTTAGATTTATATCCTAACCTATACTTTATCCTCTATCCTATTGAACAGAGGACTTCTAAGTTCTTAAAAGTATAACATACTTCAGATGCTACATTTAACTCTTAGAAGAAGCAATTTTCTAATGCCTGTAATCACTTAATAATTTCAGACATGCTGAATAGACTATTCTCTTTTCACAAGAGAGAAAGAACAGAGCAAATGGAGTACTAGCTTTCCTGATATGAAAGTGTTGATATTATGGCACTGTATGTCACAGACCAATAAAATATTTCCACATGCGATTAAGGAGAGGAGTGATAGATGAGGTTGATGATAAAGTGAAGGAAACTCTCTTAAATTCTCATTGTGATCTACTCTAAACTCTACTCATAAAGTCAAAAACTTTCCATTTTCTATCTAACAAATTTTATCTGATGAGTACTAATACTTGAACCCTTCCCACGTTATTATTACCACAGCCAAAATGTGTTTATATGTGAGCAGGAGGGAGAGCGGGAGAGGAAGTAAGAAAAATAAGATAAACACCTGTTTCCATGGAGGTCTGATAGCATCTTGCTTCTTTTCAGGAACTTATAATAAGCTATATCTTGATAACATTCTGATGAACATATATCAGTCTATCTTGGACAGATGGAAGTTATCACATTTTTATCTGAGAAGACCAAGTGGTTAAATGGCTCACTTGAAGGTTACACAGAAGATCAGTAGTAAAGAGGAGAGGGAAATTCAGAAATTTAAGCTTCTGAATCAGCTTCAGCTAAAAAGGATTGTGAGGGGGAATAAATTTCTTTAGGATACTCTGTGCCAGTCATCTACTTCTAAGCTATTCTTCTCTTAGATTAGGGTTCCCATATTTATCTCTTCCTACTCTTCCCTTTTCTATTAATTTAAAGTAGGGGTGGGAAATAGGCATTTATATTGGATGGGCAGTCACTCTTACTTCCATAACTGCATTCCCTTAATCTCCAGGTGATCTCTTCTTTTGTCCTATTTACAAGAGATAATAAAGACCTTTGGAAAATATGTCCTTATAATAATAAAGTTAATGGCTATCACTTATTGAACATTAAATACCAGATACTACTCTAACATGTATTAACTCACTTAAATATTAACAGAAAAGGAAAAAAAAAATAGGACAAAACTGTTAGCCCCTCTAATGGTGTAATTATGTGAACAAACATTTTTACTGCTTTATATATGTAACACTATAAAGTATTTTTATAGACCTGATCTTTCTTGACCTTCCTTAAAATCCTGTCAAGTAGGCACGGCAGCTCCTCTGTTTATTCTCTAGCTAAGGAAGCTAAGGCTTAACAAGTGCAGTGACTTGTCTGTTGTCAATTAATAAGTTTTAGCACTGAGGCTGGAACCCTGATTTATGACTCCTTATCACATGAACTACTGTGGTTGTAGAACACCAAAATGCCCAGAGTTGACTGTTTAAAGCTTGTTTGGTGGTGATGTAAGTTAAGAAATCTGAGTTAGTGGAACTCAGTACCATCCAAGGATAAAAAAAAATGTAGAATGTCTGCTAATAAGTGGCATCCATCTCAAGAATCATAAATCTCATCAGATTCTTTTATCTGTTGGTACCCAGTTAAGGCCTTTGCTTTATACCCTGATTTAGAGTTCTTGGACAAGCCAGTCTGATGGTTGGGTGAGTCATTTATATTTGTTAGTCATTTTTAATTAATTTAATTTCATAAGGGCAATATTTCTGAATGTGTTCCATTCATATTTTAGCCTCAACAAGCTCTCCTAGGATAAAAATTTATATTTTTATATTTTATATTTTATAATTAAAAAATTATCATGCAGTCAGGAAACATGGCACAACAAGCAGGCATGGCCAGATGGTGGTAAATATAGAGAAAAATAAAAGTGACAAGAAATAAGAAGAAAACAATAAGGATTGATGCATTCTCCTGCTGTAAATCCGAACCAGAGGTGAGGGCTTGCTCTCTGTGATCTTCAGCAAGCAGGATGAATGGACCAAAGCATCTGCTCCCTAATGTGAGCCTTCCCCTCCCTCTGCCTCCTCAGTAGGACTCTGGACATAATCCAGCAAAGCTGTTGAATGATAGTATGCTTAACCTCGTTGGAATGTTTCAGGATGTGTGTATTTGTAGTTGTTTGTGTTCATTGGATGAAAGGGATTGAGTCGATGAGAATATAGTTAAGGTTCATGGTTCACTCCTTTGAAAGATGAGTTTAATGTGTTGGGAAAAATACTGACCCAGGAATTGAGAGAATTCGTTTTAAGATCTGTCTCCATGATGGGATTTTAGGCGTGCCAGTTACTTGTCTTCATTCTAATTACCTTTCAAGTGAAAGTAGATTAAAGTGAACTTTAATGTACATTTGAATGAGAAAAAAAAATAGAGTTTCAAGTAAAGTGGAAGCTAAAACATTTATGTTTGAAATGCTTTAAACCTTTCTTGGATGAAAAGTTATCAGACTGCAGGAGATCAGTTTTAGTCTAAAAAGAAAAATGTATTTTGTTGGCATAATTTTTGGAAGATTGATTAATGCTTACCACATGCCAGTCATTGTCCTGGATGCTTAGCTTCTTATATGTTAAGACCACATTTTTATTTCCAAAGTATATATTTTTTAGAAGGACAGTCTTGGTTATAGTTAACTGTACTTCTTTGCTCCAAGATTGAGTAGCAAACCTATAACCTGATGTGAGAGAACTTTCTGTGGCTTCCATGATGTTTTAAGGGAAGGCTCAAGCCCAGTGAACTTCACTGGCCTCTCAAATCCTGTACAAGGGAAAGGATGCAACTTCGACCTCTGGACTCTAAGGCCATTTTTGGTGACAGATCACTATCTTACTGTATAGAGCAAAGCATTCTCATCAGATGAAGCTCTAAACAGAATGGCTTTCTAGTGTTCTAATTGCTTCCCATTTCCCTGTGTATATGTTGTACACCTATCTTAATTTGAGTTCCCCAAAACAGGCCCCAAGACAAAGAACTGGATGCAGGTGATTTGAGGGGAGTGGGGGAGATGAAACCAAGAAGCCTGAGTAAGAGAGCAGAGAAAGTGTGGTAGGGTCAGGGATACTGTGAAGGCTGTGCTGATAAGCAGTTGATCTCAGTCAGCAGTTAGAGCTCAATCCTGCTGAGGAATAGTATAGAATGTGCTTCAGAACTCCTCCAGGACTATTTCTTCACCATCCCCAGTCCCTCAATATGAGCGTCATGCCTGCAGTCATTCTGGGGGTTCCCTGAGCAATCTCTCCTGGGGCCATAGCTCTCGGGACTGAAGTAGAGAGACACAGGGAATTTAACTAGAAACTGTCAGATTCTACATTGAGTTTCCAGTATAACTACAGGGGAATTCAGAGAGGGGCCAAGAGCATAAGGGGCAGGGCATGAGGAGCATCTGTTTAAACTCTTGCTGTGTCTTCAAATATGTGTAGAAATAAGTTTACACAGTATGGATATGGATTTTCTTAGTATCTTAACATAGTTATAGCAAATTAATGTTTAGTGAAAAAAGGTCACTAACCATACAAAAAGTAAGTAATAAAATGAGAGCTTCGTAAGAAGTAATGACAGTATATTTCCTTGAATATTATTATCTTTTGGAGGTATTTTTGGTATAATTCACAAATAACTTTGTCCTGTCGCAGGATTCTTAAAACTACATCTGCTAAAGTATTAATTTATTCCTTGAACCAACATTTACTATATTGTTGATAGAGCTTCAAATATTTGGAAACTATAATTCTTGTCATTGAGAAGTCTGTAGTCTACTGAGCAGTTAGACATAAATACTTACGATGCAACATAAAAGCCAAATTAATATGTTGTAGGAACACAGAAAACAGATTAGTTTTACCTGGAACATGAAGAGAGCATATATAAATTATGTTTTGTTATATTTTTAAAATTTCTTTATATGGAATTGTTTTCTGGCCAGAAATGTGGTATACCAAATATTAACACAACGTTTGAAGTTAGATCTGAATTTGTTTTTGTTTTTTTTTTAAAGATTTTATTTATTTGACAGAGACACAGCAAGAGAGGGAACACAAGCAGGGGGAGTGGCAGAGGGAGAAGCAGGCTTCCCGTGGAGCAGGGAGCCCGATGTGGGGCTCGATCCCAGGACCCTGGGATCATGACCTGAGCCGAAGGCAGCCGCTTAACTGACTGAGCCACCCAGGCGCTCCTAGATCTGAATTTGAATCCAAACCTAGTACACTTGCTGCGTAAACTCTACATATTGCTTTAACTTTTGAGTCTCAGTGATCTGGAAATCAGGAAAAATACCTCCTACAGTTCTTACAGTGGGTAGAAGAGAATAGTATATATGGTTCAGGCCCATGGGAGGAACAGAGTCCATGCTAGCTTCATTTCTGCTCACTGTGTATTGCATTTTGTGAATTCCAGGGAATTTGCGGGAAGCAGGGACATTCCACAGTTAACGCATCCTCTTTGGCCCGCACCCATTAATCCAGGATTTGAGGCAGCCTCTGTAGATACGAAATTGTTTTAATATCCTTCTTTCATGCATTCTCTATTCTCAGAATATAGAAAGGAATTATAATAGTGTTTTTCTTCTAACTCATGGTTGTGGAAGGAGTGTTGTCCACTTCAGAATTATATGTGTTCTTTTTATCTTAAGTCAGGGAGAAAAGACCTCAATGACCTTTGAATAATCAGAGCTAATAATGCCTCCCTAGGAGGTGGGAGAATCTGTGGCTAAGTATACCCCATGTGGCATGACTTGTGGTTTACATCAAAAGATTATTATACTCTTTTGCATCCTTTCTGAATCAGATGTGAATTTAAGGTTCTGTGGCAATTAATGAAGATTTATCTCCATGGTTTGTTAAAGTATCAGCAACTAAGATTCTGGGTTCCCCAGGACATATTTGGTAATATAAAAACATGAGCTCCTTGCCTACCCTTTCTCTGACTCATGTTTTGCTGAAAGGTAAGTAAAAGAAATAGAGATGCTGTGAGGGAGTTGAAACAGCAACATGAAATCCGGGGCTGTGCCCCAGGAGATAGGTTTGCTGTATCCATAAAGCAAAACCTGGTCCCCCGTCATATGTGGATTTGAGAGTAACCAGTCTGCTTAATTCCATGTAGACGATTTTAAAATTGTAGGAACGTTCACTTCTTTATTCGTTATTTAAACAAATCGGTGGAAGTCTCTCTGCCAGGGACTAGAGATACACAATATGACTTAGCCCATCCCCAGGGAACTTTGGTCTTTTCCCCTCATCTTTAAAAGGATATGCTGCCACCTGTCTTGAAAAGTTGCTTTGAAGATGAAATGAGGCAGCAAAATGCCTTTTGTATCCAAGGTAGTCAGATGATGTTAGGGGGTTTGATTCTGCGGTCCACACTCAACATTTGTCATCCTCTCAGCAAGGTAGGTGTCTAGACTCTTGTCACATGGGCATGGTTCTCTTAAAAATTTTTCCTTTCTTGGCACATCAAAGCATTTCATCTCGAGTCTCCTTCATGACTTTGCCTACTTGTTTTGCACCTTAATGTCTGTGTTCCCCAGGCCTTGGCTTACAGCTCTACTGGAGATTTCGTCCACTGTCATGGTTTTGATGACCATCTACATGTGAGAGATGACCTCACCTACATTTCCAGATCAGAACTGCTCTGAGATATACAATTATATCCAACTGCTGGACATTTTTACTTGCATATCCTACTGTCACTGGTCTCTTCATGTACAAAATGAATGCCTACCATTTCCCTCCAGTTCTGCCTCTCCTATTATCCCCATTGCAATGCAGAGTATGACCAGTGGGTGCCCAAGACTGTATATGGGAGCCAACCCTTCCAAATCCAACCATTGCAATTTCCTTCCATTTTACTTCCTTAATATCTTTTATATCCTGTCTATTCTCTTTCTTTTCTTTTTTTTTTTAAGATTTTATTTATTTGTTTATTTGACAGAGGGAGGGAGGGGAGACAGCATGAGCCGGGGGTGGGAGGGAAGGCAGAGGGAGAAGCAAGTTCCCCATTGGGAAGGGAACCTTTCATGGGGCTCCATCCAGAAATCCTATGATCATGACTTGAGCTGAAGGCAGACATTTAACCCACTGAGCCCCCAGGCACCCCTCTCTTTGTTTTCATTGTGTATTTGAGTTCAGGCCCTGCTTCAGACAGGGTTCATTGTGTTTGCATGCGACAGAATCTGACTCAAATCTTGCTGAAAGAAAATAAAGGGGTTTGTAGTAAGGGCATAGGGACTGAAGGCAGGAAATCGAGCTGGGCCTCGCAAGGGGCTGAAACCAGGCACTGGAAACTCACTTGTTCAGCCTCTGTATTTATTTATTTATTTATTTTATTTTTAAGATTTTATTTATTTATTTGACAGAGAGAGAGAACAAGTAGGCAGAGAGGCAGGCAGAGGGAGAGGGAGAAGCAGGCTCCTCGCTGAGCAGGGAGCCCGATGTGGGGCTCGATCCCAGGACCCTGGGATCATGACCTGAGCCGAAGGCAGCGGCTCAACTGACTGAGCCACCCAGGTGCCCCTCAGCCTCTGTATTTATATTGTATCTCATCCTTGCCTCTCTCTGGCTGTATGCAGCCTCTTCCTTCTTTCTCTCTGAGATCTTCCTCTGGTTTTTTGCTGTTGTTCATACCTGGCCACACTCTGCCACATAACCTTAAATGTATTTCTGAGTTCGAGCATCCGCAATCAATTGACTGGAGTTGTCTCAATTCTTAATTCCTAAGAGGGAAAAATCAAGATGGACCTTCTGTAGCCCAAGTCTGTGAGGCGGGGGGCTGAGCAACACTGTAGGAAGAGACTCAGAGGACTTTTCTGCCTTAAATCTTGCCTCCCTCAGTCTATCCTTATCTCTGCCTGTGACCTTTCGGAAACAGAGTCAAATCATATCCCTTCTTGACATAAAATCATTAGTGGTTTCTACAGCTTTCAGCAGAGCTCAAAGTCTAGATCCCCTCATGTACTGACTTTTGTCCATTTTGCATTGCCCTATGTCCAGCAACTTCCCACATGCTCTGCCTCATGCTATACGGAACATCCTGTACTTCTGGCGATGATCAAACTAATCCAGGCCTTGGTGCCTTCAAACATACCATTCTCCCAAGCCAAAATATCCACCGTACCCTAAGAGACCTCCAAACTCAGGTCACATGCCATCACCCTACCTCCCTGGGGTAATTTATGTGATCCTGTGTAGCACTCTGAGTAGATATTTGTCATAACAGTTATTTTGCTTTATTATAACTGCAGATTTGTATCCCCGCCCCCCCCCCCCCCCCAAGGAGCATACAAATAGTAAAATTGCTTTCCTTGAAGTACTTCCCAGGAAGAGCCAGCTAGATTTTAGGTACTACTGTTTTGTTTGGCTTTCATTCTGTTTGTAGGCAGGGTCATAGCCTTAGTGTTATAATTGGAACTGTCTTGGTCTGACTATGTGAGTCTCTCAATTATTTTGCAGTTATGGCCTTAGGAAAACAAAAGCTACAGCATTCGGGATTTGAGAACAGGATCTTTCAAAACCACTGACAAATAAGTTCTGAGCTTTAGAATTAGTGACAAACTAACAGCATTTCTAATCATTTATAATACTGGATAGATACTCTTTTAAGTTTAGTTTGAGTTTCAACACTGAAGATCCATGACAACAATTCTCCTAGTCAGATCTCTTGGTTCCTTCTTTCTCAGGGCAACTGAAGAGCTAAGTTAGTGACTTCTATCCAAGTTTGTGATCATGCTTCCTGTGACTGATAGAATTGCAGGATTTCAAATGCTATTAAGCTGCTTGATGCAGAGACAAATAGTCTGATGCCATGTCATTCATGGCAGGGAGAAAAATGAACAGTGTCTCTTGCTGGAACATCTTTATTTATTTTGATAAGATTATTTTGTACTGGACAGATTAAAATATACAGAACTAAATATAAGGTGCACCTATTACCACTTCTGGAAAAACACACAGTCCCAGAAAATACAAAATGTATAAAGTAGATTGAACTGTGCAGTTTTAACTTCAGTTTCCTGCACAGAATTAATAGCCTCCTCCTGGATTCTTCTAATAATCTTCAACTTCCTTAAGGCTCTCTCCTTAGCCACTTACCACTAATATGTTTGAGAAATTTAATCATGTATCTAAGACTATTTGCAAGGACTAAATTTAGCCCCTTGGCATGTTTTCTTCAGAAGGTGCAGAGTTTTCGCGTTTGTTCGATTTTACGTTATAGTCCAGATTTCAAGGGGACCGTATTGCCTCTTAGAGTGTATGTGTCCTCTCTAGTTCCCCACAACACATTCCCTGCTCCTCCCCATGGCTGGGCTCCATCAAGGCTTTTGAGGTCCTGCCCTAAGAAATCAACTTTCAATTAATATTCTACTTAGTACTGTCCCTGTATATATCCTCTTCAGGGCTGGGTCAAGATGAGGGCAGACCATTAGATTGGTCTGGTTTTGGAAATAGAAGTATAGTGCAGTCATTACAATAGCTGTGGACATTTGTAAAATGTTCAGTTTCATGTTTTACCTCTAAGACCTTTTTTTCACATTACAAAAATACATATTTTTTGAGACTAAGTGGATAAGACTGCCATTTGCCAACACCTTACTATCACTTTAATCAGCTAAGAGGGGAGTATGTTGTAGTTGACTTTGGAAGCAGACAGACCTATTTAATAATGTGGTTAGGATTAAATGAGATACCACATTTAATGTACTCTGATGTGACTAACTCATAGCAGAGTATTATTTATTACATTGTTATTTTACTTGGCATCAGACAGACCCAGAGTCAGATTTTGTTATGTTTCCTGACCAGTTGTGCTGCCTTCAGTGACTTCTCACAGGTAGAGAAATATATGAGATATTTTAAATTTGTGAGGGAAACCCTGACATGCTCAGACTACTATTAAGTAGTCTGTACCTTAAAGAAGCTGAACCATTAGGTATTTCTTTTGACTTAGGGGTAAAAAAAATTACTGAGACACAAAGGGCTCTGGGAGGCAAGAAAGTCTGAGAACTTCAGCTCTGTCCTATATCCTTCCCCTTAACTTCATCTTCCCTACTACCAGCCATCCTGGTCATCATTGCCTCTCGCTCAGTTATTGCAATAGCCAGTCTCCTCACTGGTCTTCCTGTTGCCGTGTTTACCCTCCATAAACCAGTTTCCACAGAGCAGTCAGAATGGCATTTGAAAATATAAAGATCTTAACTCCATTACTCAAAACTTCTAGTAGCTTTCCACCACACTTCAAGTCAACCTGGCTCTTGGCCATGGTCCGTAGACTCTGCCCATCTGGCCCCCATTTTATCCACCATCCTCATCTCCTGCCCCACTCCCCACCATTCACTAGGTCTCAGCCACACCAGCCTTTTTTCTTTTCTTTCATCTGTTTCTCAAACTCTCCAAGTTTGTTCCCATCATAGAGACTTTGCAGTTGCTTTTCTTTCTGGCTGGAAAGATCTTCCTCCAGATCTTCCCTGTGGCTGGTTCCTTGTTGCTTGTGTCCAAATTTAAATGTCACCACCTCATGGAGATGAACCATGAGAGACTATGGACTCTGAGAAACAAACGGAGGGTTCTAGAGGGGAGGGGTGTGGGAGGATGGTTTGGCCTGGTGATGGGTATTAAAGAGGGCAGGTACTGCATGGAGCACTGGGTGTTATACGCAAACAATGAATCATGTATCACTACATCAAAAACTAATGATGTAATGTATGGTGATGAACATAACATAATAATAAAAAATAAGTAAATAAATGTCACCACCTCAGATAGGCCTTGACCCTATTCAAAAATAGCCACCTCCTTTCATCCATACCACTGCATTTCTTTTTTTTTTTAAGATTTTATTTATTTATTTGACAGAGACACAGCGAGAAAGGGAACACAAGCAGGGGGAGTAGGAGAGGGAGAAGCAGGCTTCCCGCTGAGCAGGGAGCCTGATGTGGGGCTTGATCCCAGGACCCTGGGATCATGACCTGAGCCGAAGGCAGACGCTTAACTAACTGAGCCACCCAGGCGCCCCACATTTATTTTCTTCATTGTATTTATGGCTGCCGAAAATTATCCTCTTTTACTTGTTCATTAAGCTTTATGAGAGGAGAGCCCTCATCTGCCTCGTTCCTTTTGAAGTGTGCCCAGCATACAATAGGCGCTTAGAAAATATTGTTTGCATTGGAAATGCAGACAAATGCTTGTTCTGTTTCCCTTCTTCAGAACCAGATGATGTCGTTGAGGATTATTTGCACATTGCTGCTTTTTTATCATAAAGTCCTGCTGAAATTTTGAAAGATGGGCAACTAAGTATTTGGGGGGTTATTTTAAGCATTGGATAATTTGTTCATCTTCAGTAGTCAGGAAAAGAAAGGTAGTCATACTGGACTTCACCTTTATCTGAAGTGCCTGACTTTTCCAAATCCTTAGTAAACTGATTAAAAAAATGGAGAGGGAAAAAAAGTCCCTTTTCTTCCCTCTTAACCTGAGTCTCTGTAGATTGGCAAGCCCCACAGCTGGAGAAGTACTGGAATAACATACAATAAAATCAGCATCACCTTTGTATGCCACTCATTTCATTCAAACTCAGAACTGAAACCAGCATGGAAGAAAGAAGTTGATACAGCCTTTGGGTTTATCCTGTCACCTGTCCTAGGAAACGCGTGAACTCGATTGCCAAATTATATTATGCAGGGTCTGTTTGTAGTTCAGTGAGATGAAGCTTTTTCAGTAAAGGAAAGAAAGGAATAGCTACATGAGTAACAAAATGAGGACTCTACTAATTAACCTCAGTAAAATGGCAATGTCGTAATGAGATGGTATTATATACAACAAACTGAAACTAGTAATATTTTCATAATTAGGACAAAATGCAAACAAGTAAATTTGGATAAGCATTTATAATTGTAGGTATTTATATTCTGGCTGTTTGTTTTGTAGGAGAGTATTTCTTTCGCTGGTCTTTACAGAGTTCACTTCTGACTTACTAATTGTTTGCTAAGAATTTAAAGTTCAGTAGAAAATTGTGAATCATTTCCTAATAGAAACTGTATGTTAAGCTGATACCCAAGTTTCTTTATGCTTTATCCTATCTGAAATATTGAAACAATCTTATCATTGCTGTTGCAGGAAAACTTCCAAGCTATAACTCAAGATTCCAAGTGTGTTTTTCCCTCAACCCCAGAATTCCCAGGTGGGAGTGGAATAGAAAAGCATAGATGCTCAGGGGACCCAGGGTCCTCGAGGTGCAGGTGTGGGTATAGGTAGGTGCCAGACCCTGCTGGTAGGTGAATGGGTTCAGGAGAGATGGTGGCCACAGCAAAAGCATCTGCAAGGGCAGTTGTAGTGATGAGAATTCTGGTCATAGTAGGGCGTTCCTTTTGCCCCTGGTAGGGGAAGAAGGAAGTACAGACGATGCTTATGGTGCTTGAGACAACGACTTAGAGATGAAGCGGGCAAAAGATCATTCCTATATATCAGTTGTTTGTAAGGTGTATGTTTGTACATAAACAATTCCTAATATGGGTACATTAATTGATAATTCAGATGATTTCTAAAATCAGAAAAGCTCAAATGACTAGGGCTTCTCAGCATGAATCATATAGTTAGGCATTTAGGTATTTGTTTCCACATGTTCATTAGAAAGCCAATTTGTGCACTAATTTGGTTATTAAAATTATATTGTTAACTTATGTTGCATGTGTATAAGGTTTCAACAACCAGAAAAAATGTCAGCTGGTTATTTTGATGGTAGAATATGGATCAGATTTGAAGATTGATCTCTTAAAGCACAGGAAAGCAGGTTTTCCTATTTTGCTATTTTTAAGGGTTTTTTTCTTCAGTAAATGATAGACTATCCCCTGGAAGTTGAGTCAGTCATGTAGTAGGTTAAAAAAGTCACAAACTTATTTTAAGGTTATTGATATTTTTTATTTTAATTTTTATCTCAGTATTATATATACAGAAGTCAAGGTATAGTATAAAGTTTATCATGAAAAGCAGTTGTCCCTGACCCGCTCTTCTCTTACTTAAGTTTTACTCTCCAAAGTCAATTACTTTTACTTCTTTTAGGTATTTCCTTCTGTAATAGCATCTGTATTCCTAAATAAATAACATTTATATAATTTTCATTGACTTTGATTTTTGAAATTCTGAACTGACTTTCCATTATGGAAGATGAAAAACTTCTTCCAACCACCAGCCCCCTATTCACAACCCCCCTTATGACTGTATCTCAAGTTTTTGGATTAACTGATATTTACTGTTTTCATCATTATGACTACTGAAGTACTGTTTCCAACTGACCGGCTTTGCATGCCGTGATGACGTGCTCTTTTGCTGCTCTAGCAACAGGCTCCACGCTTCTCCACCTTACCCTGTGCCCCAGAGCCTGACCTGTGCGCTAATACATTTGTACCAACATTTTTTTCTCCTCTATAATAAATAATTGCCTCCTTCTTTAATTTGCTCAGTCTTCAATGTACCCCTCACTAATCTTTTCCACACACTCTTCAGTGGAACTGTAAGACCCTGTCTTTATGGTTAAGCCTAAAGAGAAGCATCAGGAAATCCATCCTGTGATTCTGCTTCCCCTCCCCTCACCTTTCTTGCAGACCTTCCTCCTGGAGCCTCCATTATCCTGTTCCCCTCTGATCTGGATGCTCTCTATTTCTCTTCTGCTTAACTTCCCTGTTTCCTGGGTCCCATGTCCTCTTTTTAGCCTAACTCCTTCTTTTTTGTGGTTCTTATTCTGCAGTTGTTGCCTGTGAAAAAGCTCAGTGGGAAGTAAAAAAAATTTGAGACCACAAAATCTTTTTTTTGTCCTCAGACTTGGTTGTTCTTCTCCCTCAGAAGGCTTAAGGCCAGAGACTTTCATTTTCAGACCCTGCTTTCCAGCTGGCCTTCATTGGGCCTGCTGTCCTCAACCCTGCGAGCTTGCTTGTTCGCCATCTCTGGACAACGATCCTCCTCTCTTCTCCAGGTGTGGGTCGGCTAAGAGCACTGGGAGGGAGATTGGGTTCTGACTGATAGCTGCAGAGATTTTCAACCAGTCTTCTCATTTTTAGTCCCTGTCTGAAATATCTGATACCTCCAATTCGTGAACCTTTCCAGAGTTTTGCCATGTCAATCATCTTGCTTCTTGCCGGCTTCCTCCATATGTTCTGCTCTTTTAAGCAAGTCACCCCTTGTCTATCCTCTTTCCATTGTTCAAAACTTCTAGTCTAGTGTTCTTTATCCTTGCAGACTTTAAAAAAAGTCAGTTATTTTACAGTCATTTTGGTGGAGAGGGTGAGAAAATTAAAGCTGCTGAGTTTAAATGGGCATCTTTCATAAGTTACTTAAAAATATTAAGGGGGCAAAATGTAGTCAAATTCATCATTGAAATGCTTCTTTGAAATAAAAATAGTTTTTTAAGGAAATTAATTCTACACTTAATATGTTCATATTTTTTTAATTTTAATTTTTAAATTGCATCTGTACAGAAGAGAATCTAGCATTTGGCTCTGTTTTATCTATTCCCCACTGATTAAAAGAAGCACTCTGGGTCCTACCACTCCCACAGAATAATGCAAGCAGAGCCTGAATGGAGGACTGACAGGCTCTCAAATTAAACCACTAAATTTACATATTAGAAGTAACATGGATTTACTGTATAGACTCCTCTAATAGGAGTTAAGAGTAAGATTTTTTACCCAACCTAGCAAGTCCAAATTGGGTCAAAGCATGCCAAATATCAGTGCTCTGAAATTAAAATTTTTTTTTTCCTGATATATGAAATTATCTAGCATTTTTTTATTTTTGAAAGAGAAAGAAGATTTGGGTAAAACATTTTTTGCCTTTTAGAGATATGTTGCTAAGGAAAGAATCCAAATGAAGTGACATTAATAACAAACTCTTAAATATCTACCAGGCTCTTGTTACTAGAAATTTAATTCATTTTCAACAACATATGCATTTGATACTAAGCCTACAGTTACACATATGATTTAATTTCTACTTTTATTTAATGTTTGTGTGTCCAATTTACTCAAAGTTAATTCGTTTATTTGTGTTTCAGGGACTTCAAGGGTATGTACTGTTTATCTTTGTATTCCACACTTCTATAGAAGTTCAATAAATGTTGAAATAAAGCAATCACATTTTATATATCTAGCATAGTGCTTTGAACATAGTGAGGCTTAGTAAATTTGTCAAATTAATCAAAGAATACCCTTAGCTTTTCTAAAAATCCCTTAAAGTCTTTGAATATGAAATAGACCAGATTTAGCCAAGTTACTATATCACTGCATAAACATGTCTTGAATTTGAAAAGCAGTTTTTAGGGTAATGATAGCAAATGAAATGAAATGTTTCCTTGTTTGATATTTTATTGTTTTAAAAAAGATAAATTCTAGCTAAATGTAGGCTACATGTAATGAACATGCTGTTTGAAGTATTAAACATTTTATTAACTTTAATAGAGCATGAAATTCTGAGCTAACTTGTATTGTTACATATATAGGGTTTTATATTTTAAATGACATAAGGGGAACCTAGGGGTATGCTTTGATTAATATGTTTATGCTCTTTCCAGAAACGTTTTAATTCATATGACTCACCAATTTCCTATTAGTTTACTTTGCATTTGATTGTTTTTCTATAGCTACATGAAAACCTTAAACTCTGCAAATGTTTTGGGCTTAGGGATCAAAGGTAGCAGTAAACTTGTGAAATTTAGGATTTTAAAAATTGTATAAAATGCACAAAATGTAGTGGACTGTTTCATAAAGACAGTGGGAGGAAAACATTATTATAGGACTTACCAGGCCATTTCCTTATGATACATGAACTAAAGACTTTTGGCCGACAAGAATCTTAGCTGTTGAAAATGCTTAATGCAGAGTCTATTACTGTTCCGTTTATGTGTGGACAAACCAAATGTTTTGGTTCTGCAGGTACTATTAATTATGTAATGACACCTTGATGGCTGTGTCAGCCGAGCAGC
The DNA here is from genome assembly GCF_004348235.1 of Phoca vitulina. Taxonomy (NCBI): domain Eukaryota; kingdom Metazoa; phylum Chordata; class Mammalia; order Carnivora; family Phocidae; genus Phoca; species Phoca vitulina. Next base: position 12,070,993 of record NW_022589752.1, on the reverse strand, counting down.
TTTTCTCCATTAGATAACATCAGGAAGAGATTTTCCTCTATAAATGAAATCTCTAAAAAATCTTCACATTTCAAGTTAGAGCTGTATTCAGTTTATAAGACTGTAAAGATAGTTTTATCATCTATTGAAGTAATGACTTGCCTGTTAAAATACCAGTGAGATATACGCCAAAATACTAAAAGCAGTTTCTAGAACATTGTTACATGTCTTATTCACTGTAGGATGCTGGCCATGCAATTCATATTTCTGCTCCTGTTTCTGTAAACATCAGAACCATATAAATCTGTTTGGATTTTAAAAATACCTCATAATGAGGTTTTCTACAGTGTTTCCTGAGAGTGCTGGCTATAACATATGCCTGTGAATCTCAAGCCTCTAAACCTGAGTCTTATATTTAGGATGTTCTTAAAAACTGGCTAAAGGAATATTAATCACTTTCTCAGAGTAGTTATCAGTTACTCTTTTCATAAGATATTAATGTTAAATATAAATTTAATATTTATAAAATTAAAAAATATGAAATGTTAAATACTAAAAGGAATTATGTAAATAGAAAGGATTACTGTTATTTACGTATTTTAATAATTGAGGAAAAATTTATCGTGTTTTAAGGGACATTTTCGTTCTTGCTGTTTTAATGTTCTGAACATTATTTGAGTTCTCTTCAATAAATTCCAAACAGCCTACACTTCAGTATTGTAAGTATTTAATCAAGCAAATAAGGAAGTTCACCAAATCTATGCCCAGATGAAGCAGTAGGCTTCGTATTTATTTTGGAATCTGTCCTTTTCATGAAGGACTACATAGGCTATCCCAACAATTGGGTGAGAGCCACTAAAGAAATTAATATGGGTAACTTAAATACAACAGGAAAGTTATTTTATATTAAACCCTGTACTAGGAAAGATTGGGAAATATTGATGTGACTTAAAATTTTTTTTTAAAGATTTTATTTATTTATTTGAGAGAGAGAATGAGAGACAGCATGAGAGGGAAGAGGGTCAGAGGGAGAAGCAGACCCCCCACTGGGCAGGGAGCCCGATGTGGGATTCGATCCCGTGACTCCAGGATCATGACCTGAGCCGAAGGCAGTCGCTTAACCAACTGAGCCACCCAGGCGCCCTGATGTGACTTAAAGTTGATACTAGCTGATTTGGCTTTAAATGCCTTAAATAGACTTCTTGTATTCAAATTTTACCATTCATCTTTTTATGTAATAAAACTGAGGCATTTTATGAGAGAATAAATATGTATCTGACTTTATTTAATCATTGAATCCTCCATGATAAGAGTCTAATTAAAATGCAGCTTTTCCAAAGTAATGGTTTTTATTTTGTTTTCATTAATTAATATTTTGTAGGCAACCCCGGAATGACCCAGATGTTGGAGTCATTATATAACAGTTTTAAAGCGCCTGTTATAACTATGTGTAGAGAGATGTAAGATAATATGTTTGTAATGAATTAAAAGATTGGGACTCTCAAGAAAGAAATAGGAACTATGAAGAAGAACCAAATGTAAATTTTACAACTGAAAAATATAATACCAGAAGTAAAAACTTTACTGGCTGTCCTTAAGCAGCTAATAACGAATAGCAGAATGAAGATAATAAAGATCATTCAATCTGAAGAAGAGAGAGAAAAACTTTTTTTAAGTGAAGAGAGGTTCAGATCATGGGATATAATTTCAAAACATCCAACACATGGGTCAGTGGGATCCCAGATGGAAAAGAGAATGAAGAAATAATGGCAGAAAACCTATCAAATTTGGTAGAAGATACAAATTTACAGATTAATAGATTAAGCAATCTCAACAACCTGTTTGGTTTTTTTGTTGTTGTTGAGTTTTAAGAGTACTTTGTATATTCTGGATATTAATCTCTTATCAGATATATGATTTGCAAGTATTTTTTCTTGAATTCTGTGGGTTATCTTTTTACTTTGTTAATATGGTCTTGATACACAAAATTTTTAAATTTTCATGGAGTCCAGTTTATTTACTTTCTCTTTTGTTGCTTGTGTCTTTGGTGTCATATCTAAGAAATCATTGCCAAATCCAGTGTCATGAAGCTTTTACCCTCTTTTCTTCCAAGAGTTTTATAGTTTTAGGTCTTACATTTAGGTCTTTGGTCCTTTTTGAATTAATTTTTTTCACACGGTATTAAGAATTCACTTTCATTCTTTTACTGTTTTTTCCAGCACCATTTGTTGAAAAGACTATCAAAGTTTCGTATGAATTTTGGGATGAGTTTCTATTTCTGCAGAATACATCATTGAGATTTTGATAGGGATTTCATTGAATCTGTAGATCACTTTGGGTAGTATTGACATCTTAACAAATTAAGCCTTCCAGCCCATGAACATGGGATGTGTTTCTAAGCATTCATGTCTTCTTTAATTTCTTTGAGAAAAAAATGTAGTTTCCATGTACAAGTCTTTGGTTAAGTTAATTCCTAAATAGTTTATTCTTTTCAATGTTGTTGTACGTGGAATTATTTTTTTAATTTCCCTTTTAGATTGTTCATTGTCAATGTGTAGAAATGCAATGATTTTTGTTTATTAGCTTTATATCCTGCTATTTAGCTGAATTAGTTTGTTCTAAAATAATTTTTATGAAATCTGTAGGGTTTTCTACATAAAAGACCATGTCATCTGTGAAGAGAGATCATTTTACCTCTTCCTTTCCAATTTGGATGCCTTTTGTTTCTTTTTCTTGTCTAATTGCTCTGACTAGAATATTGAATAGAAGCAGAAAGGCAGGCATCCTTGCCTTTTTCCTTATATTACAGGAAAAGCTTTTAGTCTTTCACTGTTGAGTATGATGTTCACTTTAGGGTTTTTTATATGGCTTTTATTATCTGAAGATAGTTTCCTTCTAGAGTGGTAAATTTTTTCAAATCCTTTTTCTTCATCCATTGAGATGATCATGTTTTTTTTCTTTTCATTTTGTTCATATGACCTATTACATTGATTTTCATATATTGAACCATTCTTTCCTTTCAATAATAAATCTTGTTCGTGGGACATAATCCTTTTAATATGCTGATGGTTTTGGTTTGCTAGTATTTTGTTGAGGATTTTTATATCTATGTTCATAAAGAATGTTAGCCTTTTCTTATAGCTTTTGTCTGGCATTAATATATGGGTAATGCTGGCTTTACAGGATGAGTTAGAAAATATTCCTTCCTGGGCGCCTGGGTGGCTCAGTTGGTTAAGCGACTGCCTTCGGCTCAGGTCATGATCCTGGAGTCCCGGGATCGAGCTCCGCATCGGGCTCCCTGCTCAGCAGGGAGTCTGCTTCTCCTTCTGACCCTCCCCCCTCTCATGCTCTCTCTCTCTATCTCATTCTCTCTCTCAAATAAATAAATAAAATCTTTAAAAAAAAAAATATTCCTTCCTTTTCAATTTATGGTGAACTTGGAGACATATTGATAATGGTTTCTTCAATTTTGGTGAAATTCACCAGTGAAGCCATTGGGTCTAGGGCTTGTCTTTGTGAAGAGATTTTTTTTTTATTACTGATTCAATCATCTTGCTAGTTACATGTCTATTCAGATGTTCTATTTCTTCGTAATTTAGTCTTGGCAGGTTTTGTGTTTCTGCAAACTTATTTATTTCATCTGGGTTATCCAGTTTGTTGGCATAGAACTGTTCATAGTACTCTTACAGTCCTTTTTACTTCTGTAGTATTGGTAGTAATGTCCCCACTTTTGTTTCTGATTTAGTATATTTGAGTCTCGTCTTCTCTTTTTCTTAGTCCACCTAGCTAAAGGTTTGGCAATTTTGTTGATCATTTCAGAGAACTAACTTTTCATTTCATTGATTTTTTTCTCTTTTGTTTTTCTGTTCTCCACTTTGTTTTTTTCTGTTCTGATCTTATTTCACTCCCTCTGCTAGCTTTGGATTTAGTTCTTTCTCCAGTTCCTTAAGTTGTAAAGTTAGACTATTGACTTCGAATCTTGCTTTTTACTGAAAATATTTATAGCTATAAATTTCCTTCTTAACACAGCTTTCACTGTGTTCTATAAGTTTTGGTATGTATATTTTATCTTCTTTTTTATTTGTCTTTAAGTATTTTCTAATTTCCCGTGTGGTTTCTTCATTGATCTGTTGGTTGTTTAAGAGTGCATTGTTTCATTTCTACAGATTTGTGAATTTTCCAGTTTTATTTCTGTTATTGATTTTTAACTTCATCCTGTTGTGGTCAGAGAAGATATCCTGTATGATACCTATTTTTAAATCTGTTGAGACTTAATTTGTGGCCTATCATATGGTCTGTCCTGGAAAACGTCCTGTGTACACATGAAAAGAATGTGTATTCTGTGTTGGATAAGCTGTTTTGTATATGTCTTTTAGGTCTAGTTGGTTTATTGTGTTAAGTTGTCTGTTTCCTTACTTCTGTCTGATAGTTTCATTATTAAAGGAAAGCACTGAAGACTCCAGATGGAGGTAAAACAGTGTCCATGAAGAGTCAGTCTTGAGAAAGATGAAAATAATGAAATTCTTGATGAGTGAAGGTTACGCTTTTAGATGACTGGCAAAGAATTTGAGGCTGAATTAGTGACAGGTACATAGGAAAGTAAGTGAACAAGAAAACAAAAGGCAATCATTCTCTCTGTGGGTGGGGGTGATTATGCAGGAAAGGGATGGTAATAATAGTGCAATATAAGGCTCAGCTGCCAATAGCTTTGGCATGTTTGAAGTATTGGAAACACTGACTAGTGATATAACTGAAATTACAATATAACAATTTTGAGAGGACTAGCAGGGGTGCTTGTGTGGGTGGTGGGAAGGGACAGTGAGCTAAATCCCTATCTTTAAAGGGTAGTAATTGGGGCGCCTGACTGGCTCAGTTGGTTAAGCATCTGCCTTCGGCTCAGGTCATGATCTCAGGGTCCTGGGATCGAGCCCCATGTCGGGCTCCCTGCTCAGCTCAGCGGGGAATCTGCTTCTCCCTCTCTCTCTGCCTGCATCTCACCCTGCTTGTGTTCTCTCTCTCTCTCTGTGTCAAATATATAAATAAAACCTTTTAAAAAAATAAAGGGTAGTAATTAATAGGAATAGCTGAAAGCTTTTTATCAAAAAGCATCAACATATAGACAGAGAAATAAATACCAAATGAAAGTAAAATGGCAATGACCATAGAACTGGGTGAGAAGTGACATAGAAGACTAGTATTATTAGATATTTATATGGCTTTTTTAATAGTAAAAGCTACAATAATTTGTATAAAAGTGATTAAGCCATAAAAAATCAATTTCTGACCCATAATTCTTGTATTTGATATTCTTAAAGATAATCAGATGAAGAAGTATGAATATAGTGTCATTATATATGCTCAGCTGCTATAAGTAAATGCAGTCATTGAGATGTGTTACTATGGCTACTTTTTTTAAAAGAATGACATTCAGTGATAAAAGATAAGTGACAGAGGTTAAGAGATTTAATTAAAATACATTCATTCAGTTCATCTTACTATTTTCCAACTTGTTTTACTAGGTAGACATTATAAATGCATTATAATTTATCTATCTATATATAGGACAGCTGACCTGTTCATTCATATGATATATATCATGTTCCCTAATATGTATGGTGATAATAATAAATTTTGAAGAATGGGGTTTTTTCCTTTAAAAAAAATTTTTTTTGGAGCTCATCAAACAGTACATTTTTTAAAAAATTTTTAATTTAAATTCAATTTAGTTAACCTGTAGTGTATTATTAGTTTCAGGGTAGAATTTAGTTATTGATCAGTTGCATATAATATCCAGTGCTCATTATATCAAGTGCCCTCTTTAATGTCCATCACTCAATTAGCCCCTTCCTCCCCCCACCTCCCCTCCAGTAACCCTCAGTTGGTTTCCCATATTAGGAGTCTCTTATGATTTGTCTCGCTCTCTGTTTTTATCTTATTTTTCCTTCCCTTCCTCTGTCTTCATCTGTTTTGTTTCTTAAATTCCACATATGAGTGAAATCATATATTTGTCTTTCTTGACTGACTTATTTTGCTTACCATATTACTGTCTAGTTGTATCCACATCATTGCAAATGGCAAGATTTCACTCTTTTTGATGACTAATATTCCATCGTATATAACTCATCTTTATCCTTTGATCTGTCTGTGGACATCTAGGCTCTTTCCATATTTTGGCTATTGTGGACATTGCTGTTATAAACAATGGGGTGCGTGTGCCCTTTTGACTCACTGTTTTTTTATCCTTTAGATAAATACCTAATAGTGCAATTGCTGAGTCATAAGGTAGTTCTATTTTTAACTTTTTGAGGAACCTCCATACTGTTTTCTAGAATGGTTGCCCCAGTTTGCGTTTCCACCAGCAGTGTAAGAGGGTTCCCCTTTCTGTACATCCTCACCAACATCTATTGTTTCCTGAGTTGTTAATTTTAGCCATTCTGAGCAGTGTGAGGTGGTATCTCATTGTGGTTTTGATTTGTATTTCCCTGATGCTGAGTGATGTTGAGCATTTTTTCCTGTGTCTGTTGACCATTTGTAGGTCTTCTTTGGAGAAATATCTGTTCATGTCTTCTGCCCATTTCTTGACTGGATTTTTTTGTTTTTTGGGGTGTTGAGTTTGCTAAGTTCTTTATAGGTTTTGGATAGTAGCCCTTTATCTGATATGTCATTTGCAAATATCTTCTCCCATTCTGTAGGTTGCCTTTTAGTTTTGTTGATTGTTTACTGTGCTGTGCAAAAGTTTTTTATCCTGATGAAGTCCCAACAGTTCATTTTTGCTTTTGTTTCCCTTGCCTCTGGAGACATGTCTAGCAAGAAGTTGCTGTGGCTGAGGTCAAAGAAGTTGCTGCCTGTGTTCTCCTAGGATTTTGATGGATTCCTGTCCCATATTTAGATTTTTTTCCATTTTGAATTTATTGTTGAATTTATTATTGTTTTTACTGCACAAAAAAAGTCCAGTTTCATTGTGAGGAATGGTTTTAGAGTAACAGTCCTTAGCAGATTTCCTACAACATATTAACACGGACAAAGAAACTTGTTCTTCATAATTAGTATCTATGTAGAGTCAGAATAAGGTGAAGGCCTTTTAACTTGCTAAATGACTAATCTAGCTTCCCATATATTTTCCTGACAATAAATAAATAAGTAAATAATAAATAGATCTCTAAAACTTGCATTTGGTAAAGGTATTCATTTTAGTGAGTTTAGTAATTTTCTCTTCAAGAATGTTTTAGGTTTTCTGACGGTCAAAATTGTAGGATATTTTGCATAAACATTTATATTTGTGTAAGAGTGTACATTATTAATGTGTTCAGAAGAAAAATGAAAGTCATTTAACAACATTTGTTCATTTTCTTTTGTTTTTGCTATTTACCTTGATAACCTATATTCAATACAAGTATCTTGGAGCTTAAATAAAAGCCTTCAAGAAAAATAGAATTATTATAATTTTAGTGGAGAAATGAAAAGCAGTAGCATGGTTTGGTTTTAATTATTCTCCCACATTTGTAAAATAGTTTATATGTCTTACGTTTTTATAAAAAGGATGTGGGTGTGCATGTTTTACCTCCTAACAGTGCTTTGGTGAAGCAGAATAGATGATGATTTGCTAAGAAACTTGGAAAGGTTTTGGTTCGTAACTTTTCTATTTTTTCTTCTTTTATTACTTTTTTTAATTGGAAAATATATTTTTATTTGTTTTTTTGTTTTGTTCATATTAAATTTGACATTTCTACTGTTATTTATATTAACTTTGACATTTTTACTGTTTTAAATGTACAATTCAGTGGCAGTAATTATGCTTACAGTGTCATACAACCATCACCACCATCTATTTCCAGAACTTTTCTTCACACCAAACAGAAACTCTGTACCCATAAAGCAGTGACTCCCCATCACTCCTTCCTGTCAGCCCCTGAGATGTCTAATTTATTTTCTTTTTATGAATTTACGTATTCTAGATATTTTATATAAGTGGAATCATACAGTGTTTGTCCTTCTGTCTGGCTGATTTGACTTAGTATCATATTTTCTTTTTTTTTAAAGATTTTATTTATTTATTTGACAGAGAGAGACAGCAAGAGAGGGAACACAAGCAGGGGGAGTGGGAGAGGGAGAAGCAGGCTTCCCGCTGAGCAGGGAGCCTGATGCGGGGCTCGATCCCAGGACCCTGGGATCATGACCTGAGCCGAAGGCAGACGCTTAACGACTGAGCCACCCAGGCGCCCCAACTTAGTATCATATTTTCAAGGTTCATCCTTACTGTAGCAAGTATCAAAACTTTATTCCTTTTTTTTTTTTTTTTAAGTGAGCTCTACACCTAACATAGGGCCTGAACTCATGACCCCAAGATCAAGAGTCATATGCTCTACTGACTGAGCCAGGCCAGTGCCCCTAGAACTTCATTCCTTTTTTATGGCTGAATAGTATTCTTTTGATTATTGTGAATAATGTTGTGGTAAACTTTGGTGTACAAAATATCTGAGCCTCTATTTTCAATTCTTCCTTTCTTAAATTTTTTTTATTTTTGAGGACAACGACAAGACTTACTAGTCTAGAATAGAGGGAACTATTTGGGGAAAATATTAGAGAAAAAAGATTGGCAGTATAAGGTGCAATAGGCTTGACTATTTCACGTGACAGAAAGCTAACTCAAGGAAAAACCAAAAGAAATTTATTATCCTGTATTTAAGTGAAAAAAACCCAGAATATTTTGATTCTGTAGGACTCTGTTTTTCCATTTCTAGGCTGTCCTTCCTTTACATTATCTCAGAAAGAATACCTTAAGAGGACAGCGACTCTTCCCCAATAGTTGGAGCAATGAATCTTAATCCTGAAACTAGTACTGATCTGACTAAGGACACAGGCCAACACCAGACACCCATCTCTTTTTTTTCAGGGAGATGTGGTACTCCTGATTGATGTGACTTGGGCCATATCCCTACCCCAGGAGGCAGGGTTGGGGAAGGTCAGCCCTAGTGGAACCACACAGGACAAGAGTGACAAACAATAGAGGCTCTGTCAGTAAAGATTGCACTACACAATGAAAAATTCTTCCTGTCAAAATCAATAGATTGAAAAGATTCTGTTAAATATGGTTATCTGGGGTTCTCTTTGCTTTTCATTTTCAGTTCAGCTAATATAGAGAATAATAGGGTTTTTAAAATATTTGTAAACCTTAACGGTATCTGCCTTACAGACATTAAGGCTTGTTCCTGATCTTAAAAGTTCTCATCACAAGAAAAAAAAATGTAACTGTATGTGGTGATGGATTTTTTTTTTTTAAAGATTTTATTTATTTGACAGAGAGAGACACAGCAAGAGAGGGAACACAAGCAGGGGGAGTGGCAGAGGGAGAAGCAGGCTTCCCGCGGAGCAGGGAGCCTGGTGTGGGGCTCGATCCCAGGACCCTGGGATCATGACCTGAGCCGAAGGCAGCCGCTTAACTGATTGAGCCACCCAGGCGCCCCGTGATGATGGATGTTAATTAGACTTATTGTGGTGATCACCTCACAATATATAGAAATATCAAATCATTATGTTGTACATCTAAAACTTAATGTAATGCTATGTCAGTTATACCTCAGTTTTTAAAAAAAGAAAAAAAAAGCCTTCAAATTACTCTTTAAAAAAAGAAAAAAAAGATTACACAGCTGCTCATGAGCAAAACTAAGATTCAGTCCCAGATCTCTGTGACTCCAAACTATGTATTTGTAAATGCTATGATCTAATTTACTCTGGAACACAGTAAACTCTATATGTCTTCACTAGAACAATCAGAAAAATGGCTAATTTCAGAAAGGGCACTCAGGTAACTTGCCCAGCAAATTCCTCGCCTGGACTGCACCCAGGCCACAGTCAGTCCTCATAGCTGCTACTGGTAACCTCATAGCTAGGTGTATTTTGTGTAAATGAAGAAGCTGCTGATTCTTCAAGGGTATCCCTGTGCTTTTGAAATCTCAATAAAGAACATTGTGTGGGAAAAAGAAAAAAAAGACATGTTCCTATGATAAACTTTCAGGAGACATGAAAAATTTGAGAAGTATCTGTTACCCTTATAAATGTTAATCAAGATAGCATTAGAACTCAAACTACAGTTGACCCTTCAACAACATGGGTTTGAACTGCACTGGTCCACTTACATGTGGATTTTCTTTTTTAATAAATACAGCACTGTAGATGTATTTTCTCTTCCTTATGATTTTCTTAATAACATTTTCTTTTCTCTAGCTTCCTTTATTGTAAGAATACAGTATGTAATATGTGTAACATGCAGAATATGTGTTAGTTGACTGTTTTTGTTTTCTGTGAGGCTTCTGAGCAACAGTAGGCTATTAGTGGGGCGCCTGGGTGGCTCAGTTGATTAAGTGTCTGCCTTCAGCCCAGGTCATGATCCCAGGGTCCTTGGTTCAAGCCCCACATCGGGCTCCTTGCTTAACAGGGAGCCTGCTTCTCCCTCTCCTGTCTGCTACTTTCCCTGCTTGTGCTCTCTCCCCCTCTCTGTCAAATAAATAAATAAAATCTTAAAAAAAAAAAAAAACACTAAAGACCCAGTAGGCTATTAGTAATTGAGCTTTTGGGGGTGTCAAAGGTTGTACACAGATTTTTCAACTGGGTGGAGGTCAGTGCCTCTAAATTTTGTGTTATTCAAGGGTCAACTGTAGTTGTTAATATCCCTGCGTACCTTGATACTTCTGAGTTGACCTTTTTGTTAGCACTTTTGTTTGATTTATATGCAGTGGTTATTGTCATTTAAGTGGATTTATCCTATTGAAATGTTGATTTCACCATTGTTTTAGCTGTTACTTGACTTAGTCTTATTGGCATATCAACTTGCACCTGAATTATGTAGTAATTTAATTTTCCTTTTTCCTTATCTAGAATGTTTTAAGACACACATGCAAGGATTACTAACATACTCAATATGCTCAGTGAAGGTTACCTTAATGCCCGTGTTTGACTCTTAAATGTTGCCTCCTGGCTAAATCAGAATTGTGAATTACCAAATTAAAATATAAGAATATGGTAATACTTATGCCCTGCACTGACACCCTTTGGAGAATGTTTTGTAGTTCATCAGTCATGTACTGTATAAACAGTAATCTCTACCACTTGAAAGCAGTTTACTCGTATACAGGCAATTAGAAGTGTTGGAGGCTACAATGGCTTTCTGTGCAAGCATGGCTGGACACATTCCTGCATACGTAAACACACTGACGGCTCTCTCCTCCAAGTGGAGAAAATAGGACAGTCAAGGCAGGAGAGAGCTCCATTTCTTTGTCAGTGGCTTCTTTGAACTAAGGGCAATTTCAGGCTTCAGAAAGATTCCCTGAACTCTTTCTGGTAACTGAAGATCGTCATTTTTTAGGAACAGAAAGAGGGAAGTTCGTGCACCTGAAAACAAGGTAGTCTCTCAAGGCAAATACCAGAGATCATGCACACAAGTCAATTCTTACCCTTGAAAATAACCCCCTCTTGCTCTCTATAGGCAATCCCAGTGCTAGATATCCCAATTAGAAACTCTCCGCGTAAACCCAAAATTGATTAGTTATGTTTTAAATTTTGTTTTACATTTCGGAATCACCTTTTGTATTCTCTCTGGCTTGCGGTTTTCTGGATTTGAAACGTTCTTTGTTTGCAAAAAAATTTAATACAAAGCATTGAAGTGCTTCGTACTAATGTTTTTTAGGCCCGCTTATTAAGTTACACCATCTAATGAGAGCAGGGACCAGGTTTCCTTTAATTATTTGTCACTGGCTTTTGGCATAGTGCCTGGCATTTAGTAGACATTCTGTCTAATGATAGCTAAGGTCTACTCAGTTGAGTTTGTGTGCCAGAATGTTATGCACAGATGACTTTATTTAATCCTCACAATATCTTTATGTGATTAATTTGATTCCTGTGTTGATTTTAGAGTTAAGGAAGCTGAACTTAGTGGAGTATTTTGCCTGAGGTCTTAGAGCAGTGATCAATATAGTTGGGATTTAGAGCCTGGACCTCACCCCAGAGCTCTTCACTACTCCACTGTACCGTGTTTATAAATGGTTCAGTAAAGGAAGGAGCCAGGATTTATTCTGTTGTGCTGCTTGGCTCAGCTTTCAGCCCTGTACTCCAGTTTTCATTAGGAAGGATGTTAAGAAGTACAGTGATACTTCTGGTACAGTTCTCTCTACCTCTGGGTAGCCCTTCTGTCCTAACTTGCCTCTTTCCATAATATAAGTCATTAACCAGTCAGAGGAATTCAGTTTAATAAAGCACGTACACTGTGCAGAACATTGTGCTGGGTCTTCTGGGAGATGATTAATATGTGGAAATTCTCAGCCTCTTGTTCCCTACATATGTACATGTAGGGTGTGGCTGATTCTAGTTAAGTAGAGAAAAAAAAAGTAAAACATGTAAATATGCTCTGAGTGTTGGAAGAGTTTAATTTTAAGTTTGGTGGGGTGGGAGCTTCTCAGACTGTGTCTTGGATGATGAGGAAGGTGTGCTTGGTGAGCACAGGCCAGACAGGACTCTCTACCAGGGATTAGTTTGTGAATATTTCACAGCTGTACTCTTCAGTAACAGTGCTCATTAAAATAATAATATTCAAAGATAAATCTGTCAAGGTGCCAAGTTTGGTTTAGGAAGAATCATTTAAAATTTAATACAGTAGCTTTGGGGAATGTGAAAGAATACTGAGGTGAGCAGTGTAGACCTTTTCACATATAATCATCATCACAAAATATATGTGTGTGAAGAATTCTTAAATAAGTAAAATCTTACTAAAGCAGTGATGACCTTCATTAACAGATGACCATCAGAAAAAGTAAAAATTTGCTATTTTTTTTATGAATTTCTTCAAGTGTTAGGTACTTGTAGATATTCTTTGTTATATGTTCAATGAATGTGTGCTTTTAAGCCTTTCTGCTGTGGTTTAAAACATCATTGTTTATGTTAATTATATAGTTTTCTCAGAACATATTATGGTAACTATACTTCAAAACCTATGGGTTGACAGATTTTTTTAAGTTACTATGTTAATTATATACAACAGAGAAATTTTAGGCTCATATGAGTAAACATTGCTGAAAAATAAAGGGAAAAAAAGAAAAATTTTTAAAAAGGAGTAATATATTATTAAAAGTATCAGTTTATCTTGATTATTTCCACTTTACAAGTTACCTTTCTGTACCTTAGCATAAAAAACAAGATAGAAAAGACTTCAAAATTATTTTGCCATCTGTAATGTAGTTATCCATAATCATAGTTATCTTTTTAATATTGCAATATTAAGATTTCTTTTTAATAGTGGCATTTTACTTAAGCATTAGCCAAGATGAATACTTACCACATATACAGCTTATATTCTTTATGTTAAAATATTCATAATCTCCAAACATCTAGAAACTTCAAGTCTGCTTATAACTAAAAGATTGTTCTTTAACTCTTACTGAAACTGCACATAAGCAAGAACTTGGCATCCATCCTATATAGCAGATACATATAAAATATGGTAAAAATAATTGAATATTTCTTTCTGACGAATGATGATTTACTGCACCTTGGAGTCAGCTTTCTGATATTTGCAACCATAGCTCAGTATGAAGAAGGTGTCAGAGGTTGAAAGGAGTCTTCTCTGACCTTATTTAGGACTAACTATAAAATTTGAAGGGATGGGGGATTAATGTCTGGTACAAAATTATTTTATTAGAATTGAACTCTTTGTTTTAGAGGTTAAGATGTGAAAATAAAAATTTCATTAATTAGGAAATGGTTCTAATTAGGTAACTTTTATGTAGGAAAGGCAGGGGAAAAGCAGTGGTAACTATGTTAAGTGATGGACACTTTAATTAGCTTGATTGTGATGATTATTTCACAGTGTATACATGTATCAAAATACCAAGTCTTACACCTTAAATAAATACAAATTTTATTTGTCAGTTATAGCTCCATAAAGCTGTTTTTAAAAAGAAAAAAAGGAATGAAAGATGAGTGAATGAATAGAAAGCCAGGAGTGGTTCAGAGTACAGAATCTGTGGTAAACTATGTGAGTTTAAATACCATTAAAATAATTTTCATCCAGTGTTTTCATTTTAGTGAATAATTCTACTCAAATATAATTAACTAGTGCATACAGCATATATAGTATTCTAGAAGTACAGCAAAATATAGTAGATGAGATCTTTCTAATTAAAGTGCATCATATATTTTTGAGCACCTACCATGTGTTAGGTAGTGTTCTAGGCACTGGAGATTTCTTGGGAACAAAACAAAAATTTTGCCTTCATGGAACTGAAATTCTAGCAGAAGACAGACAATAAGCAATATAAAGAAATAATATATTTTAGAAGGCAATAAATGCTGTAGAGAAAAATAAAACAGGATAGGGATTATAGAGGAGGCTGGAGTGGGGAGGGGATTAAATTTTAGTGTTCAAGGGAGGTTTTGCTGTGAAGATGACATTTGAAAATAAGTCCTGAATGAATTGAAAGACTAGGCCATGAAGTGTGTCTGGGGAAAGAGCATTCCAAGTGCAAGAGCAAGAGCATGTCAGGGCTCTAAGAAGCGCCTGGTGTGTTCACACAAAGGAGGCCAGTTAAGACTGGCAGTGAGCGAGAGAAGACAGGAAGTAATAGAGGTAAAGGTAGGATTGGGGCATAAGAGCTGAAAGGTAGAAGACTCTGAATGGAGTTGAGTTGGAGACGAAAGTTCAAATTTTGCATACATTGAGTTTGAGTAGCCTATATATTAATGTATAAATGGGGAGAGGAGTTTAGGGAAGCCATCCAGACTGGAGATGTGAACCCAGAGGTCAGCTATGGGTAGATGATGGCATTTAAAGCCATGAGACTGAGTGGAATCAGCAAGGAAGTTGAGATAACTAAAGAGATCCAAGGATGTCCTTGAGGCACTTGGCATGAGATGGATCCAGTGAAGGAGAAGGAGCAGCCTAGAAAGTGCCCTGTCATGCAAGCCAAGTGGGAAAATAGATGATTTCAGGAAGGAGGGAGTGATTTGATTGTGTCAGATGTTGCTGATAAGCCAAGTGATAGGAAGGACTAAATTGTCCATTACATTTAACAATGTGGAGGACATTGGTGACCTTGGGTTATAGTGGATAGTGGTGCAATCAAAAACCTAAGTGGAAGAGTAAGAGAAACAGTGAGTACAGCCAAGTCTTTTGAGTTGCCCCCCACCTTTTTTTAAGGGGAAATGGGTCAAGAAAGTTGTGTGTGTTTTAAATTTTTGTTGGTTGATAGGAATGTTCCAGTGGAAAGGAAACAAATGATGCAGGGGAAAGAAGGAAGATTGCTGGAGTGGTGCCCTTGAGTAGATGAAGTGTTTTCACATGAGCAGAAGAGCATGAGTGAAGCTTTAGACAGAAACACATTTGTTCAAGAGAGAGTGAAGACTGCAGAGTTCATGCGAGAATCTAGTAGCACAAGTAGCTTGTGGAGTGCCTAGAGTATGATCCAAAAGGGAACTGAACTTTATTTTGTAGGTAGTGGGGATGCTGTTACAGGGCTCTGAGTAAGACACTGACCAAATACTCGTTTGAGACCATTGGTCTGGCACAAGTGGACAAAATAAATAAGGAGTAGAGACTGTATAAGGAGACAAAGTAGAAGGGCGCTACAGTTGTGAAGTCTGGATGATGAGAAAATAGCGGAAATGCTGAGGGCCTTGAGGGGTATAAAGACTGTATCCAAAAAAAAAAAAAAAAAAATTTGGAAATACGTGGACTCTTGGGGTAAGAACGAACAAGAGGTGCCTGAGTTTTCCATCCTGCTAGTTGACAAATGTGGATTGGTCACAGGTAAAGAATGTTTATAATAAAGAATAACAACTGAAGCTTTTTTTTTTTTAATTTTTAAAGATTTTATTTTTTTATTTATTTGACAGAGAGAGAGACACAAGCAAGAGAGGGAACACAGCAGGGGGAGTGGGAGAGGGAGAAGCAGGCTTCCTGCCATGCAGGGAGCCTGATGCAAGCTCAATCCCAGGACCCTGAGATTATGACCTGAGCTGAAGGCAGACGCTTACGACTGAGCCACCCAGGCGCCCCACAACTGAAGCTTTTCTTAATGGGTTTTTTTTTTGTGTTTGTGTATATTCTAGTTATCAAGGCTGATTAAGAATATAAAATGTTAATTACCCATTATGTCAGTAAACACTTAAAGCCTACCTAACTGTTAAGATCTATCCCAGTCTCCTTTGACCCCTCTTGATTATCATTATTACACATCATTATTCTTTAACTGTAATTTGGCTTATGGTCTCACTCTACTGTATTTCTTTGTATCTTTTACTCTTAACTAAGAGCAATGTTGGCTTCTTATTCATCTTTATATATGAACAGGGTAGACAGTAAACATTAAAAGAATGATAAATGGCTTTTTTAAGTTTCTTTAAACAATTAGCCTTTGAGACAATTGGGGATACTTGAATGTGGACAGTATATTGGATTATATTATGACATTATTATTTTTCTTTAGTGTGATAAAGGTCGTTGGGGTATGTGTGTATGTGTGTATGTTTATGTTTTGGATTGAATTATGTCCTCAGAAATATTGAAGCCCCAACATTCAGTGTGACTATACAAAAAAGGACCTTTAGGAGGTACTTAAGGGTAAATGAGTTCATAGAGGTAGGACCTAATCTAATAGCACTTGTGTTCTTATAAGAAAAGGAAGAGACTCCACAGGGCTTTCTCTGCACCTGTGTACAGAGGAAAGGTTATGTGAGGACACAGTGAGAAGTTGGCCATCTGCAAACCAGGAGGAGCGATCTCACCAGACACCAATCCTGCTGGTGACTTGGCTTTGGATTTCCAGCCTCCAGAACTGTGAGAAAATAAATGTCTGCTGTTTAAGCCTTCTAGCCTGTGATATTTTGTTATGGCAGCTCAAGCAGACTAGTGGGGTGGTGGGGGAGGGCTGTTTGTTTCTTTATGTTGTATTTTTTTTTCAAGTGGTGAGTCTAGGTGAAGTGTTGACTAGCTTTTTCTATAGAGAGCCAGATAGTAAATATTTTAGGTTTTGCAGACCTTATGATCTCTGTCACAGCTACTCATCCTGACCATTTTAACATCAGAATAGCCACAGGTGTATAAACAAATGGGCATGGTTGTGTTCCAGTAACTCGTATTAATGGACACTGAAATTTGAATTTTTTTAACATTTGAAAAATGTAAAAGCCATATGGGCTAAGCAGAAACATGCAGCAGACCAGATCAGCCCTGGGCCACCCCTGATCTAGGTTGAAGAGTGAACCCACGTTCATTGTGCTGTAATTTTAAACTTTTCTGTGGAATTATGAAAATTCTCATAATAGAAAGGTGGGGGGAAAGTGAATAATCTTAAGAAAAAAAGTAAAACCCAAAGGCCAGTTTCAAATTTGTTAATTAGTCTTCACTGCTGGAACAAAGGATAATGAATTTCTCAAGAGAATACATTTCTTTAATAAACTTGGCTTTAGTGAAGAGAGAGCAATGGTTACGTAACGGATGAGAGGGATAACTGTAATTTGTCATCCAGTTGGGAATACTTTTGAGAATGGAAAGGGGCATCGGTGGTAATTTGGCCAGGACATAAGGTACAAATCAAGATGTGTGGTTACCCTAGATGGGAGATTAAGAAGGTTGTACTCCTTTTCTAGGGCTGCCAAAACAAAGTACCCCAAAGAAGGTAGCTTAAAACAGTAGAAATTTATTCTCTCAGTGTTCTGAAGTCTAGAAGCCTGAAATCAAGGTGACTCCTGGATCATGCTCCCTCTTAAAGGGTCCTTCCTTGCTTCTTCCAACTTCTGCTGGTTGCCAGCCGTCCTTGGCATTTCTAGGCTTCTCAACACTCCAGTTCCTCTCTTTGTTGTCATGTGCCCTCTTTTCCTATGTGTTTCTCTATGTCTAAATCCCCCTTTAATTTTTTTCTAAAGCCACCAGTTACTGGATTTAGAGTCCACCATAGTCCGGTATGACCTCATCTTAACTAAGTACATCTGTTTCCAGATAGAGACCTATTTCCAAATAAGGTCACATTCTGAGGTTCGGTGGGAACACTATGCAACCCAAAGTTTCATTTGGTTGGTGGTTTAGTTGGTTTTGTTGTAAAACAGGAGAGCCATTGGCATGCTTAAGGAGTGAGGGGAAGGAGCTAATATCATGAAGGAGATACAGATGTGTTTTCCAGGCATGTCTCTGATTTGTATTGAACAAAAACTCACTTAAACTAGGTCAAGTAAAAAGAAAGTCATCAAAAGGCTACAATAAAATTTTATAGCATCCATGCACTGGGAATGATGTGTGTCTTGCCGAACGGGGAGGGTCCTTGGGGGGGTGGTCCTAGAATTTGAAATCAGAACTGAGATACTGCCTCTCTTTTAAGTTGCCTGTGTCATCTTCTACCTCAACACCTTCATCTTCTGGCTTCTCTCTGCAGAAAGAGGGAGAGATTGGTATGTAGATGTTGGTAGTAATGGGAAAGTGGAGAGACTGCAGGCCTCAATCAAGTAGGAACTGAGATTATTTACTCAGAGAGAGTGGATTGCATATGGAATAGTTATACCTCACAGGTATTTATTATGATTTCAACATGCAGCATGTTTTGTTGTCCTCCCCACGTCAGGAAGATCCTTCCATTTCCACAGAAGGATAATGTCACTGTAGAGTCATGGATGTCCTGGGGATCTGGCCTGAAGTAGTTCTCCATGTATATCCCACACACAGAAAAAAACCTGAAATCTCATATTCTATGCTGTTACATATGCATGTTTATTTTAATGTTTTCTCTTCTCCCAGAATAGTGAGCTACCTTAAAGCTCAAGTAAGATCTTCCCTATTGGGCACCTGGGTGGCTCAGTCATTAAGTGTCTGCCTTCAGCTCAGGTCATGATCCCGGGGTCCTGGGATCGAGCCCTGCATCGGGCTCCCTGCTCAACGGGAAGCCTGCTTCTCCCTCTCCCACTCTCCCTACTTGTGTTCCCTCTGTTGTTGCCTCTCTCTCTGTCAAATAAATAAATAAAATCTTTAAAATACAAAAAAGATGTGCCCCATTAACTGTTGGAGTTTTATACTGCCTAGGGCAGGGTTTTTATCCTGGGCGGGGGCAGGGAGGAGGGGCCGAGCATCCTCACACCCTGGAGAGGTGAAAGTCATAATGTGGGAAGCATGGCTGTGATCTGTGTCGTTATTATTTACATGCATGAGGACAGTGAAAGTGATGTTTCTGAGTCCTAAGGGCTTTGCATGGTAGATACTCAGTGAGTGTTTAAGTTGATTTTTTAATGTACATTTCCTCATTGACACTTAGGTGAGGAGTTGTTTTTGTTTTGTTTTGTTTTTTGTACCCACGCTATTTTTTTTGAACCTTTGGAATAATTGAAAAATGGGAAACTGGGGGCGCCTGGGTGGCTCAGTCGTTAAGCATCTGCCTTCGGCTCAGGTCATGGTCCCAGGGTCCTGGGATCGAGTCCCGCATCAGGATCCCTGCTCCGCAGGACGCCTGCTTCTCCCTCTCCCACTCCCCCTGCTTGTGTTCCTGCTCCCACTCTCTCTCTTTCTATCAAATAAATTAAATCTTTAAAAAAAAAAAAAAAGAAAAATGGGAAACTGAAATTAAGAAAGAAGGAAATTGAGATAAACTGAGTAACTGAGAAAGAGGAGAGGAGGAGGAGAAGGCTGCTTTGCTTTTGTCCTGGTTCTAAGCACACTTCTTCCTACCACTGACCTTTACACAGGCCATGTCTTCTGAATAAATACCCTTCCTTTCCCTTTCTTTCTGAGCTGACTGTTAAAAACTGTATTTAATCATCTTTTCACCAGAAAAGACTCTTCTGACCATCCTGATTAGGTCATATTCTCAAAGCTCCATATGCGTCTCCGATTTTTTTATTACATCTAATTTTAGATTTATTTGTATATATTTGATTGATGTGTGCATTTTGCCCTACAGCAGAACCTCTAAGAAGAGAGGGACTATGTTTGGTTTTGCTACCAGCATAGTGGATGACCCATAGCAGGTGCTCAGTAACTATTTGTTAAATGAATATTTGATGTGTGACACACTTCACTGGTATGATTAGAGGAGAGAATTTTTGTAATCTCATGAGATCATCCAAAGTGGAGAAGGAATAAAGCTATGTTTTTCTGTGCTGTATGTTAAGGAAGGTGATGGAATTGTTAGTACCTGTGCATACCCCAGTGAGAAGAACAACACATGGTCTTCTGTTTCCACCTTGATTATCTAAATTATACTTTTTCCCCAGGACCATGACTACTCAAATGGGAAGCAAGAGGTACTAAGTTCATTAATTATTTAAACACAAGAACTTATGTTTTTTGTAGAGGTCAGGTTATTGCTGTACTCTTGGTAAGTGTTTTTTCATATAAAATGATGGTTTGGGCCAAAGCTGACCCAGCTGCCTGGTGAGGTATGGTCCGTGTTCCAAGGGAACATTTACGGAAAACATTATTAGTTTTAAAAGTGTTTTGCTCCTCACGTGAAAAAAAAAAAAATTAACCTTGAAAAGAAAATAGTTAACTAAATTACCATTTAGTTTTAGAATGCCAATGTGTGTGAAATTGGGATGCATGTCTATATAATTAAGCTAGCAGCTGAAGTTTCCATTTTCAGAATTAAGATTTTAGCAGTAGCAGAAAGAAATTAAGTTTTGTCTCTTACTTTCACTTTCCTTAGCAGTGAACAGGGAGATCTATGGTTTTTATTGTTAAAAAGGAAAGCACTGCTGGTCTTAATTTCTCAGAAAATTTTCTCCAGACAACCAAGAGCAAAGAAAAAATTCAATACCTTTTGGCGCCTGATTACGTTCAGTTAGATTCTTTATTATGTACAGTCCTACTTCAGGTGCATCTGTGCCGTAATGGAACTTAAAAATCATACATAATTCACACTTCTTCAGTGAACGCCCCCTCTTCATAGTAGTCACTTTAGGAATCTAGGCACATTCTGAAGATGGTGGTTTTTAAAATTTTCCTTTTTAATTTGCTTTTCAATTCCTAAGGCAAGTTCTTTTGAATATTCTCCATTGTAGTAGATCTGTGTCCTTTGAGGATGATGAGATTCTTGGTAACAGGCAGGAATAAAAGGCATTTAGGAGGCATTCTGTGTCTTTTGAATTAAGGTGCATGATCAAGCTTTCTTGATTACTTTCTTTTTTTAAATTTTTCATAGAAAATATGCTGTGAATTAGAGATTTGTCATGATGCAATCAATCATTGAGCTCTTTATGTTACATATACTATTAAATTTCAAACTTTCTTTATGATGACTGATTAATGTTTGTACTCGTGAAATTTGGCAGGCTACAGTTATTTTTAAGTCAGCAATGTCCTCAGTTGTCATTTTGATGAACCAACCCAGTCTTGATATTTTTAACCCTAGAATTTTATGTTTTCTTTCTATGTAATACTCAAAAATCCTGTTTCATCATTGGCTATTTTTAAGTTCTCTGAAAGATGACAATAAATGTCATGTCATTTACTCACTGAAAATTGATAGGCTTTTTTTTTTTTTAACTTTATGTGCAAGTTTGCTTTTAGAGGGAGTTTAAATACTTCTAACTCCTCTGCCATGATTTCTTTCTGGAACTGAACCAGATATCTGACCTTGCCCTGTGAATATTTTACTTCCTCTTGAGGGTGTATGTGTGACTGTCTTATGCATCATCATTATTGTCTGCCCAGTTAAGACCTTGCTCTTGACTTTGCTTCACTGTTTTCCTGTTACTGTTAACTTGTCAATTTTAACTTTACTGAAAATTTTATATTAGCTCTTACTCATTTTTATGCCAATATGAAACATACTAAGGTCCTGTCCTACTTCTTCTATATTTTCATTGCCATCCCACACATGACTCTTCTTGCCCCCAATCTTCCCTTCTCCAAAGGACTTATTCAATGTACCTATGTATTTTCAATGTCTGTAAGGTATATTCTTCCAATATACTAACATTTATATAACACATTTAATGTATTCATTTTCCTACTGATGGTGAATCTAGGTGTCTCCACCTCTTAGCTTTTATAGACAGGTGTACAGTGAACATCCTCTTACATATCTCCATATAAACCTCTATGAGGATATTTCTGGACTATGTACCCAGGGATGGGATTTCAGGGTTCTAGGATATTATTTAATATTTTAATATTTGACCAGGTCTTTTTAGATTATTCTCAGAAGTAGCTTCATCCATTTTCATTCTAAGCATTTGTATACTATAAGGGTTTCTATTCCCAACTCCCCCTGCCCCTAACCCCAACACTTTCTATTATACAACTTTATACAGTTTGGACATCTGGTGGGTGTATATTTGTTATCTAGTATTTTAGATTTACATTATTCTGATTATTAAACATATTATTGAGAATTATGTTTCCATGTATGACCATCTGTATGCTTTATCCGTTTCTTTCTTGGTTTTCCTGGCTTTTTCTGGTTGATTTGAGGGTCTATCTTATGTATTACATATATCAATTTCTCAGTCTTCACTTCTGAAAATATCTAACCTATGTCTGTCACCTACCTGTTACCTCCTTGTTGGTGTAGTCAACAATTTTTCCCTTCATAATTTGTGCATTTTAGATCTTTAAGATGTTGTTTTAGACTGAAGTCACAAAGATGTATTCTCATGTTTCTATTAGCTTATAGTTTTATCTTACACATTTAAGGTTTACATTATTTTGGATTTTTTTTATGATGTAAAGTAGGGAATCCAGTTCCCTTATATTGAGTTTGTTTTTCATTCACCAATTAAAATATAGTCTGTCATTTTCTATTGGTTTGTTATGCTGTCTATACCATATGATAAGTACATATATATCCATGGGTATGTTTATAACATGGAACTTTATTCTTAACCTTCAATAGGGTTTTTAAACTTCCCCATAAAGGCCCAATGCATTCACTGTTCATTGTTCTTAGGTTCATTGTTAGGTGTTGTTCTTATTGTTAATGTTATGTCATTTTCTATCACATGTTCCACTTGTTTATTTTGGGTATAGAAGAAATGTTAGTAAAATTTATAGGCTGATTTGATTAACCAGGACTGTGTTACTGCTGAACATTAATGGAAGCAGGCATCCTTGCCCCAGTCTAAAACAGTAAGGTCTAAAGTTGCTTCACTAAATATGAGGTTTGCTATAGCATTTGTTGTCTATTCTTTACTGAACCATCAAAGTTCTTTTTGATATCTACTTGTCTGAATTTTTTTTTATACTTAGGTGATTGGTAATACAAATTTATAGAGTAGTCCTGAAAATGGTCTGGTCATGAAGCAGTTTTTTACTGGGGGGAGATAGAGAGATGATGACAGTATAAGGTTTTAGATACTGTTTCAACTTCTTAAATAATTATTGAACTGATCATATTTTCCATTTCATATTGTTCCATTTTTTTTTCCCAGAATGGATCTATTCCATCAAGGTATTCAGGTCATTGGCTTATAGTTGTTCATTAATATTTATTCATCTGTTTTGTGCTTAATCTGAGTGATAGTTCATGATATAGGTTACCCACGTTTCGCTCTGTGTTAATTTATACTTCCTCTATCTTCCTTTTTGATCAGTCTTGCCAGAAGTTTATCTGTATGTATTAGAAGTCTTTTCAAAGAGTCAATTTTTGTTTTGTTAATCATTCTGTTTGGAAAGGGGCTATTCAACTCTAGTGAGGGATGGTTTATATAAATAAAATTCTCCACTTTTTTTTCTTAGTTTTAAATTCTAGTTAGTTAATAGTGCAGTATTGATTTCAGGAGTAGAATTCAGTGATTCATCACTTACAACACCCAGTGCTCATCACAACAAATGCCTTTCTTAATCCCCATCACCTATCTAGCCTATCCCCCACCCACCTCCCTCCATCAACCCTTAGTTTCTTTTTTATTGTTGAGTCTCTTATAGTTTGTTTCTCTCTCATTTTCCCTCTCCCACATGTCCATCTGTTTTCTTTCTTAAATTCCACATGAGTGAAATCATATGGTAATTGTCTTTCTCTGACTTATTTTGCTTTGCATAATATACTCTACCTCCATCCAGGTCGTTGCAATTGGTAAGATTTCATTCTTTTTGATAGCTGAGTAACACACCACACCTTCTTTATCCATTCATCATTGACATTTGGGCTTTTTCCATAGTTTGGCTATTGTTGATAATGCTGCTATAACATTAGAGTACATGTACCCCTTCAAATCTGTATTTTTGTATCCTTTTGATAAATACCTAGTAGTGCAATTGCTAGATTGTAGGATAGTTCTATTTTTAACTTTTTGAGGAACCTCCATACTGTTTTCCAGAGTGGCTGTGCCAGTTTGCATTTCCACCAACAGTGCAAGGGGGTTCCCCTTTTTCCACATCCTCACCACCAGTGATTTCTTGTATTGTTGATTTTAGCCATTCTTGATAGGTGTTGTTTTGATTTGTATTTCTCTGATGGTAAGTGATGTTGAGTATCTTTTCATGTGTCTATTCACCATCTGGATGTCTTTCTAGGAAAAGTGTTTATTCATGTCTTCTGCCACTTTCTTAACTGGATTATTTGTTTTTTGGGTGTTGTTTGATAAGTTCTTTATAGATTTTGGGTACTAACCCTTTGTCAGATATGTCATTCGCAAATATCTTCTCCATGATGTTCACCACTTTTAAGCGAAAAGTATGAGTTTTGAGTTTCGACAAATGTATATACAGTCATATTAGAGCATAGCTTTCTCATGACGAGAGCTTTCTCATGACACTTTATAGTTAATCTATTCTTGCCACCCCTGGCCCCTGACAACTACTCAGCTGCTTTTGTAGCTAAAGGTTTGCCGTCTCCAGAATTCCATATGAATGGACTCATATAGTATGGAATCTTTTGTGTCTGGCTCTTTTAACTAGTATAATAATTTTGAGACTCACCCATGTTGTCTATATCAGTCATTCTTTCCTGTCTCTTGCTAAGTAATGTTACATCATAGATATTAATTCTTCCAGTCCATGAGCACAAAATATCTTTCCATTTGTTGTGTCATCTTCAGTTTTTTCATCAGTGTTTTATAGTTTTCAGTGTACAGATTTTTCACCTCCTTGGTTAAATTTATTGCTAAGTATTATTTTTGTTGCTGTTCTATATGGAATTGTTTTCTTAATTTCTTTCTCCAAAAGTTAATTGTTGGTATATAGAAACACAACTGATTTTTGCATACTGACTTTGTATCCTGCAACTTTCCTGAATTATTAGTTTTAGCATTTTTTTTAACTGGAGTCTAATGGTTTTCTGTATATACTGTGTCAACTGCAAATGGAACGGTTTTCTTCCTTTCCAATTTGGTTGCCTTTTATTTCTTTTTCTTGCCTAATGCTCTGGCTAGGGTTTCCAGTGCTATTTTAAATGAAAGTGGTGAGAGTGGGCATTCTTGTCTGGTTCCTGATCCTTTTCACTGTTTAATATGATGTTAGCTGTGGGCTTGTCATATATGATCTTTATTATGTTGAGGCATTCCTTCTATACTCAATTTGTTGAACGTTTTTATCATGAAAGGATGTTGAATCTTATCAAATGCTTTTCTGTATCTATTGAGATGAACATAGATTTTTATCCTTCATTTTGTGTATGTGATATATCACATTGATTTTGCATGTGTATCCATCCTTGCATCCGTGAAATAAATACCACTTGATTAATTTTGTGTGAGCCTTACAATGTACTTTTGAATTAGATTTGCTCATATTTCATTGAGAATTTTTACATCTGTGCTTATCAGGGATATTGGCCTATAATTTTCCTGTAGTGTCCTTGTGTGTATTTGGTATCAGTAATGCTAGCCTCATAAAATGAATTTGGAAGCATTCCCTCCTCTTCTGTTTTTTTGGAAGAGTTTGGGAAAGGTGGCATTAATTCTTTAAATATTTGGTACAAATATTTCTCCATTCAAGCCTTCTTGTCCTGGACTTGCCTTTGTTGGGAGATTTTTTATTAGATTCAGTTTCCTTACTAGTGATTGGTCTGTTCATATTTTCTGTTTCTTCATGATTCAGTCTCAGGAGGTTTTATGTTTCTATGAATATGTCCATGTCTCCCAGGTCATCTTAATTGTTGGTGTATAATTATTCATAGTAGTCCTTTGTGATCTTTAGTATTTTTATGTTGTCAGTTGTAATGCCACCTCTTTCATTTCTGATTTTGAGTCTCTTTTCCTCTTAATCTAGCAATTTTGGGTATCTTTAAAAAAAAAAAAAAAAACAGCCCTTAGTTTCATTGATCTTTTCGATTATCTTTCTAGTCTCTATTTCATTTATTTCTGCTCAGATCTTTGTCATTTCCTTCCTTCTACTAACTTTGGTTTTAGTTTGTTCTTCTTTTTCTAGTCCTTGAAGTGTAAAGTTAGGTTGTTTATTTGAGATTATTTTTCCTTCATGTAGGCACTTATTACTATAAACTTCCCTCTTAGAACTGCTTTTGATAAATCCCGTAAGTTTTGGTATGCTGTGTTTCCACTTTCATTTGTCTCAAGATACTGATTTCTCTTGTTTTCTTCTTTGAACCACTGGTTGTTTAGGAACATGTTGTTTAATCAGCCTGTCGGGGCACCTGTGTGACTCAGTCAGTTAAGTGTCCTACTCTTGCCTTTGGCCCAGGTCATGATCTCATGGGTCATAGGACCGAGCCCTGCATTGGACTCCACTCTGAGTACAGAGTGGGCTTGGAATTCTCTTTCTCCTCTTCCTCTGCCCCTCCCCCTGTGTGTGCTCTCTCTCTCTCAAATAAATAAAAAAAATCATCATGTATTTGAGAATTTTCTAGTTTCCCTTTTGTAACTGATTTCAAGTTTCATATCATTGTCCAAAAAATGCTTGATAGGATTTCAGTTCTCTTAAATATATAAAACTTGTTTTAAAATCTTACATATGATCTATCCTGGAGAATGTACACTTGAGAAGAATGTGTATTCTGCTACTGCTGGATGGACTATTCTGCATATATCTGTTAAGTCCCTCTGGTCTAACATGCCCTCTAAGTCCCATGTTTCCTAATTGATTTTCTGTCATTTTTGAGAGTGGGGTGATGAAGTCCCCTAATATTACTGTATTGATGTCAATTTCTCAGATCTGGTAATATCTGCTTTATATGATTAGATGCTCCTATGTTGAGTCATAAATATTAACATATGTTATATCTTCTTTATGAGTTGACCCCTTTATCATTGTATAATGACCTGTTTCTTGTTACAGTCTTTGACCTACAGTCTGTTTTTTTTGGTACAAGTATAGCCACCTCTGTTTACTTTTGGTTTTTATTTGCATGGATATCTTTCTCCATACCTTCACTTTCAGTCTAAATGTGTTCTTAAAACCGAGATGAGTCTCTTACAGGCAGCATGCAGTTGGATCTTTTTTTTTTTTTTTAACCCATTCAGCTACTTTAGGTCTCTTGATTGAAGATTTAGTTCATTTACATTTAAGGTAATTACCAATGGGTACGGACTTACTATTGCCATTTTGTTAATTGTTTTCAGGCTGTTTTATAGTTCCTTTGTTCCTTTCTTGCTCTCTTCCTCTGTGATTTGATGATTTTCTGTAATGATATACTTTTATTATTTTCTTTTTATCTTTCATGTATCTACTATACATTTTTACTTTGGGATTACCAAGAGGCTTACATAAAACATCTACAGTAACAACAGTCTGTTTTAAGCTGGTACAACTAAAGCACTATAGTTTTTTATTTCGCCTCCCATGTTTTGTTTTTGATGTCACAATTTAATCTTTTTATATTATGTGTCTGTAATTGTTACAGGTATAGTTATATTTAATAATTTTGCCTTTTAGCCTTTATACCAGAGTTATAAGTGATTTACCCACCACCATTACACTATGAGAGTATCCTGGATTTAATTATATGCTTACCTTTATCAGTGAGTTTTAATTTTTTTTTTTTTTTTTTTAATTTGAGAGAGAGCATGAGAGACAGAGAGCATGAGAGGGAGGAGGGTCAGAGGGAGAAGCAGACTCCCTGCTGAGCTGGGAGCCCGATGCGGGGCTCGATCCTGGGACTCCAGGATAGTGACCTGAGCCGAAGGCAGTGGCCTAACCAACTGAGCCACCCAGGAGACCCTATCAATGAGTTTTATACTTTTATAAGTTATCCTGTTACTAATTAGCATCCTTTCATTTCTGCCTGAAGAATTACTTTTTTTTTTTTTAAGATTTTATTTATTTGCGAGAGGGAGAATGAGATAGAGAGAGCATGAGAGGGGGGAGGGTCAGAGGGAGAAGCAGACTCCCTGCAGAGCAGGGAGCCCGATGTGGGACTCGATCCTGGGACTCCAGGATCATGACCTGAGCCGAAGGCAGTTGCCTAACCAACTGAGCCACCCAGGTGCCCTGAAGAATTACTTTTAACATTTCTTATAAGATTGGTCTAGGGGCAGTGAACTCTTTCAGCTTTTGTTTGTTTAGAAAACTCCTTATTTCTCTTTCATTTATGAAGGACAACTTTGCCACATATAGTATTCTTGGTTGGCAGTTTTTTCTTCCAATACTTTGAGTGTATCATCCCATTTCTTTCTGGCTGCCAAGTGTCTGTTTAAAAATCTACTGATAATCTTACGGGGATTCCCTTATGTAACCAGTTGCCTTTCTCCTGTTGCTTTTAAAATTCTGTCCTTATCCTTAACTTTTGACAATTTATTTATAACGTTTCTCTCTGTGTGCATCTCTTTAAATTTCTTTTATTAGATCTCTTTGGGCTTCCTGGAGCTTTTTATCTGTTTCTTTTCCCAGTTCAGGGAAGTTTTCAACCATTATTTATTTGAATAATCTTTTTGCCCCTCTTCTCTTCTCTTCTCTTCTCTTCTCTTCTCTTCTCTTCTCTTCTCTTCTCTTCTCGGACAGCTATGATACATATATTGATACACTTAATGGTGTCCTATAAGTCCCTTAAGCATCTTCACTCTTTTTATTTTTTTTTCTTTTTGTTCCTAATTTCATAAAGTCCATTGTCCTGTCTTTGAGTTCTCTGATCCTTTCTTCTACTTAATCTAGTTTGTTTTTGAATCCCTCTTTGAATTTTTCAGTTTACTTACTCTGTTCTTCAGCTTTCTTGTTTCTGTTTGGCACTTATTTATGTTTTCTATATCTTGTTGACATTCTCACTTTGTTCATACATTGCTTTCCTGACCTCAGGGAACCTCTTTATGATCATTATTTTGAAATCTCTATTGGGAAATCACTTTTCTCCATTTCATTAATATCAGTTTCTGGAGCTATATCTTGTTCTTTTGTTTAGAATATATTTCTGTTCCTTCATTTTCCTTGACACTCTGTATTGGTTTTGCACATTAGATAAAACAGTCACATCTTCTAGTCTTGGCGTCTTCTGTCTTATATAAGAGACAAAACTCACTGATCACCCAACATGAGCTCCTTGTTTCCTCTCAAATCTTTACGACTGTCCAAACCACCATCTTTGTTCTTAGTGTCTCCCGGTAGTTGAAGGTGTGCCAAGACCTGTCGATGTCTCAAAAAGAGGATGGCATTAAGCACTTAGGTGCAGGCTGATTAGAAGCTAGGCCCTGAAACAGCAACTGATAAGGTATATTGTTAAACTCCTTACAGGGAAAGACTGGAAGTGGACATTTTTGCCTGTTCCTTTTTTGCTCAGTCCTGGGGGATAGCCAAGGGGAACACTCGTGCACCCATTAACAACCAATTCTTTATTTGCTATAGTCATGTGGGACTAATGTATGCAAGCCCATTGGCTTTCAGAGCTAGGTCTTATGGAGGTCTGTCCCTTGGGTGGCAGCCTTAAAATTTGGGGCACTAGATGTATGGCCCAAAACCTTGGCTTCTCAGGGAGAAGCTGGGAGTCGAGGGTTCCTTCTTAATTGTATGTTTTTTGTGTCAAGGCTGGGGTTTATGGAAAGAGTGTTTTTCAGCCTTTCCTACCCATTTTGATGTTGGTATTTTCTCAGTCACCTGATGCGTAGGAGACACTCAACTTGTTTCTGGATTTTTCTCAGTGGAAATTGCTCTATTTGTAGCTATACATTTGGTGTGTCCATGGGAGGAGGGCAATTCAGAAGCCTCCTGTGTCTTGGTCTAGACTTCTGTACTATGACATCCTTGCCCTAGAACATTGGTTCCACTATCCATATATCTTTTTAGGTGAAAATTTGTCTGAATGTTGTGCCCTTATTTTATTGCATTGTAGGAGTTATTTTAATTTAGTTGTAATATATATTATATATTCTTTACCAGGGATAAGGCCATTTCTCAAGGTGGTGTTTGCAGCAAACAATCTTGAGAGATAGGTAATACTTTTCCTGCAGAGAAAAAGCAAGCTTGTTCCCATTTGCTGTAAAAGTTGTATTGTATTACCTCCAGTAATGGTACCCACTGGGTGTGCAGGCATCCATATAGACATTTGTATTACCCCCAGCATACTTAGAGGTCAAGGGAGAGCCAATGCCAACCTATATGATATTCCTGCTGCTTGCTCTGCCTTCAGTAAAGTTCTGTATCTCTGACCTGGGGAGTCTGTGTCTTCTGCTATGGCATCCATGAAACAGTAACAGGCTAATTTTTAGCATACAGGTATGGTAAAATCTTAAACCCTTCACAGATCCTGACAGGACGTAATTCAGTTATTTGGAGTTAGTATGGTCCTTTCCAGGCTTGCTTTTAAGCTTTGTCAAGACAGTTCTGAAACCAGTTTCAGTCTTGTTCCACACTGAGCAATACCTTGCTAAGGACTTTACTCAGTGCCCTGTGTGTCCACTCTTTTGAGTGGGTACACAAACTATTCTTGGCTCCATTTGAGCTTTGGGAGCTCACCTGCTCATTTGGTGGTTCTTTCTCTGGCCTCAATAGTTTCTTCACACACATGCACTGAGCATTACTCACCAGAGACTCCAGGAGAACGGATGCAGACCTCTGGGTACTCTCCCTCTGTGCCACTCTCCTCTTCAGTACTCTTGAGTTCTCTCTCCCTGTGCTACAGTCTGAAAACTGGCCGTGGCACTTGTGCAGCTTACCTCATTTTTCTCCCCTTCTCTGAGTTCTCTGACCTGTGCTGTCTGTTGTCCAAAGTCTGAGAAACTCTGTTTCTTATATTTCACCTGATTTTCTGATTGTTTAAGGTAGTTGGGGAAATTCCGTACCTGTTATTCCACCATTGTTGTAAACAGACATTCCATTTCTTAATTTCTCAAGTAGACTGCTTAGCTTGTATCTTTTCATTCTTTCATTTAATGTGAAAAATCTAGAGCTCTGCGTTTCGCCCTACTGCTTCAGGTGCATCTCCCACAGCCTTTGACATGTAGAACTTCCACTGTCATTCAACTCTTAGTGTTCTTTAACTTTTAATTTGTCCACTTTATTTGACTGTGAATTCATTTGGGTGATGGACATTAAGGAGCATATGTGATGTAATGAGCGCTGGGTAGTATACGAGACTGGTGAATCACAGACCTGTACCTCTGAAACCAATAATACATTACATGTTAATTGAATTTAAATTTTTTAAAAAACTTAAAAAAAACTATGAATTTATTTAACTATTTAGTTTCCTGACCTTTTTGTTTTTATTATTGATGTGAGGTTTTATTGCATTTTATGTAGAGATAATGGTGTATACATTGATTTTTTGGAATTCGTTGAGATGTCCTTTTAGTCTAATACATAAAACGTTCATATATTCTTGAAAAAAATGAGCATTATATGTTGGGTAAAATTTATACAATATATATTTAGATTGTGGTTGTTAATGGTGTAATTCACATTTACTATGTATTTGTTTATTTTTCTACTCCATTTTAAAAGAGTTGTATTAAAATTTCCAATGAAAAATTACGCCTATTTCTCATCATGGTTCTATCAGTTAGTGGTTGTATATTAGGTGGACATATATTTATGAGCATCATATCTTACTGATATATATTATTATATGTTACCTTTTATGAGGAAATTCTGTGTCTTTTTAAATTGCTCTAATATTAAATTTTTCACTTGGTTAACATTTATCTTACATATATATTTTTTTTTCCACCTCCTCTACCAATCTTTTTTTGTCTTTTGTGGACAGTTTAATGCTAGATATTTTGTAAATCTGATCTGAGTCAGTCTTTGATCACTGAATTTGACAAATGTATTCTTATATTTATTGTATGAAGGCTTTATTTCTGCCTTTTTTTTAAATGGAAATATAGCTGACACACAACGTTACATTAGTTTCAGGTGCAAAACATAGTGATTCAACAACTCTTTACATTCTGCTGTGCTCACCACAAGTGTAGCTCCCATCTGTCATCATATAACACTTTTACACTACCATTGACTACATTCCCTATGCTATTCCTTTCGTCCTCATGACTTAGTCATCATCACTTATTTCTGCCATCTTTTTTCATGTTGTTATTCACCATGTTTTCCTTTTTTTTTTTTCCCTTTCCTACTTTCTGTTGTTTACAACTCAGGCTTTATTCTTTTGTTTGAAAATTAGAAATTCTGTCTTTTTTCTTCTGACCAATATCTCTAACTTATTAAGATTGATTTTATTTGTTTTTCCCTTCTAATGTGTAAAACTTAATATCTCTGTCTTCCCCCTCAATAAGAATCTTATCAGTCTTGGAACTCACCTCTCTACTATGACCTCTCTTCTTTTCATGTTGGCATCATACGGAGTTTTTGTTCTATAACTGTACTTTTTTTAAAGTAGGTTCCATGCTTAGCATGGAGCCCAGTGCAGGGCTTAAACTCACGACCATGAGATCAAGACCTGAGCTGAGATCAAGAGTCAGATGTTTAACCAACTGAGCCACCAAGGCAACCCTGTTCTATATTTTTTATTCTTATTCATGTAACAATAAATTTACTAAGTAGTTACTTGCCATTGATTCCCTTGTTGTTTGATCTGGAATTCATTTCTCTTCTTGATATAACACATCCTGCAAGATATTTTTCAAAGAGGACCTGTCATTGTGTGATACATTTTGTGAGACTGGTACCTCTTCCTAGGCTAGGCATCTGTGGACACCTCCAAAATCACTTTCATTCATCGGCTGTTTAGTGATTACCTATTATGTATCAGGTATTACCCTCAGTCTGAGGAAGGAAAACCAACAAAAATCTCTGCCCTCTGGAATTTACATAGGTGCAGAAGAGAGGGGTAGAGAACACTTGGGCCTGCAATCTTTGGTAGAGGCTCCACAGTCCAGCAGAACTCTGGAGCTGTCATGATGTTACCTTGTTATTTCTGAATGGTACTTGGCAGGAGGGGCTGCTTTTTTTTTTGTCACATCATGATGACTAGGCAACTGATATTTTATTCAGGAAGCTCTGGGAGAGAAAAAGGGCCAGGATGAGCTCTTCCCAGACCATCTCCATTTTGTGGCTATTGACTCTGCCTCTTTAGAGTTTATCTTTGCCATCCATATTAGGGGAGCTTCTTCCTGCTCTCCTGGGTTGTTGGTTTTTTTTTTAAGTTTTATTTATTCCTTTGAGAGAGAACACAAGCCAGGGGAGGAGTGTTGGGTGAAGAGGGGTGGAGAGAGAGAGAGAGAGAAGCGGGCTCCTAGCTAAGCAGGGAGGCCAATGCAAGGCTCGATCCCAGGACTCTGGGATCATGACCTGTCTGAGCTGAAGGCTGACACTTAACCGACTGAGCCGCCCAGGTGCCCCTCTCCTGGGGTTTCTTGTCTGTTGGTATTTTTTTGGTATAGTTGTTTTCTTTGCTAAGTAAGGTTCTGAAAACCACTAAGATTCAGTATTATCTGTAATATATTTGGGATTCGCCTGCAAAAGGAGTCCAGCAGCCTGTGGTAGTTCTTCATCTTGTCCAAAATTGGTAGTCCTAGTAGAACTAATTGTTATTTATTATTATTAATTACTATTATTATGGGATGAAGGTGCAAATGAGAATCAATGCTAAGAGAGTTTTCACAGATGATTATCAATACATCCTTAATTTGAGAGGGGAAAGGTATGAAATTTAATTATGTATGTTGTCCCTAAGCCTAGAAATTACCAGAATCTTAGGGAAGTTTTATCTGCTAAGCTCCTAAGGGAATTAACCACTGTGGGGAGAAGCTGAGGCTCACTGGGTGCCCTTCTCTACATGGTTCCAGGAGGCTGGGCCAGTTCCTACTTCCAGCTCATCACAAGAGTCAGGAGTGAGTGAGCATCCTCTGATCAGAGTGTCAGAAGCAGCCCTGAATTTCTGCAGAAGCAGAGGCAGGAAGCTCCCATAAAGAGCAGCTGCATGTGACTAAACTGTGTTGTCCATCTGCCAGCAACCTGGCAGCATGCCTTACACACCTTTGATCCTAAACCATTTACTACTCCTGTCTGTGCAGTCCTAATTTTTGGACACACCCTTACTGCCCCTCAGTCTTTTTTTTTTTTTTAATTTTTAGGTAAAAGACTTTAATTTTGGATTTCATCTTAGTTTATTGCTCAGTAATTTCCTTGATATTCAGAAACTTCTCAAACCTGTTTCTGGGAAGGATGCCAGCCCTACAGAAGGCTGTGGAAGTGGACGTTTGTCTAGAAGTAACCAGAAAAAAAAGAAAAAAACACTGTAAATTTTGGGTACTGATTTTACATTGAAAAAATAATATAAGCTAGAGGGTGGAGCAAATGCCAAGAAAGGGCAAAGGCTGTATAAAAACCCCTTTTGATAATTCCTCTTGTATTTTTCTTTGGCTCCCTAATTTGTATTAAATCTAGTTAGAACCAAGGCCAGCAGGATGAGGTAACAGTATCATAAAACAACAGCAAAACAGGTTGTATACCTAAAACAGTATTCATATTTAGTGACCAAACAAAACCCTTGACCTTAAAATAATGTCAATAAGTGAAAGAAAGCGTTAAGACAATGGTGATGTTCTGATGTAAATAAAAAGTGGGCATTAATAAAAGACACAATTTTATTGTTACGTTAAGCTAAATTTAGTCAAGATGAGGATGTTTTTGCCAGGGTGAGATTTTGAACATAATCACTCTGCCATGTGCTCTCGGGGTGTAGTAAGAGCATACGATAGAATACAGTGTTGCCTTAAGCTCATGAAAGAGCAATGAAATACCAGTTGCGATTAAAATAAAAAATGGGGGGCATATTCCTCTTCCTTTCGCTAAACTAATTAAACCGCACACATAACATACACACACTCACACTCAGGCTGACACACACTAACACATCGCCTCACTAGGTTATAGTAGAGAATGTTTTTCCTGTCAGAGTCTTAGTGAATCACGATTTGTTGAACTGAGAAGCTGAGTCCTGCAGCTGTCAGACGTGTTCTGTGGGTTCCCAAGGTTGTTGATTTCCTCTACCATAACAGATGGAGTGCAAGAGAACAGAAGAGAATATCCATCTAACAGGAGGCAGTCATATTAGTATTCTAAATGTATTCATGTATTAAAGCCAGGCAATGGTTAGGTCTGAAAAAAAGTACCAAAAAAGCACTGAGGTTTACCCTAGGATTAACTATACCATAGAGGTGGGTAGAGCATAAATCCATAGTTCACCTATCTGTGAGTATAGACTAAAAGACATTTGCTTCAAAGAAATGGTTAAATTATAAAAATACAGATATGTTTATTATGGTGTAGCAGTTATTAAAAATTGGCATATTCGTGTAATATCACTTTCTAGGATTGCTAGTATGTTTGAACTTCAATTATTCAAGAAGGAAATATATTTGCATATGACACAGTAGACAGTACTGCACAGGGAGGCAGGTAACCAGGTTTGGGTCCTTCTAAGGGCTCTAAAGCACCCTTCTTAGAAAGGGGGACATAGTAGAACCTTAACTACTCCAGATGAAAAATTCCTTCCCTTTCCGCCATTTTTTTTTATTATGGTAAAATGCCAGAGCTCATTTTAACTTGCCTTTTATTTCAAACACCTGTTATTTGTTACTGAAACCTGGGGACATGGAAAGGCAGAGAGGAAAGAACTAAACATTTATGGATTCCCTGTATATCTAGGGAGCCACTTTCTATGTTACTTACCCTCATTCTCTTCCCCCGCCCTCAAAAAAAAACACAAAAACAAAAACAAAAAAACAAAACCTGAAAGAAGAGAAATGAGAGAACTGATATTCATTGAGTACCCACATGGGTACCTTACCTGCATTTTCTCATTTATTTCCCAATGAATTTTGTAAGTGTATTTTATTACCACCATTTAAACAACTTAGATTAAATAAATTGTCCAACATAACAGTTAAAAATGGGGCTGAATTAGGGGCGCCTGGGTGGCTCAGTCAATTAAGCATCTGCCTTCAGCTCAGGTCATGATGCCAGGGTCCTGGGATCAAGCCCCACATCGGGCTCCCTGCTCAGTGGGGAGTCTGCTTCTCCCTCTTCATCTGCCTCTCCCCCAGCTCATGCTCTCATTCTCTCAAATAAATAAATAGAATCTTTTTAAAAAAATGGAGCTGAATTTAAAATTAAGCCTCTTGGCACCTTGACTTCACAGCTAAAGAACTTCAAATTCACCTTCTAAATAGTCATTATTTCTGTATCTTCAAATCTTTTTTTCTACACAAAGACTTGCATTTACTCATAGAGTCAACATTGTGTTTTGATTTGTTTTTTGTTTTGGGGGGTTTTCTTTGGCCGCTTTGGATATGTTTATAGGTAGTATGTCATGAGCATTCAGCAATATCTCTAAGTATGTCATGAGTATTCAGCAATATCATGGCGATAAATTAAAGATTAACACTTTCTTCTGAAATATTCATGGTAGGCAAAGCAGAGAGTATGGAATCAAAAAAATTGAATGGTGATTTTTTTTTTTTTTTTTGCCACATTATTGACAGATACAAGCTGTTCATGTTTTGTTATTGGGTAAATTTGTTAGTCATATTGTAAATGCCCTCCTTCTCATCTTATAAAACTAATTTTAGAAAAGAAAAGCATATTCAAAATAGAATTTGGTAATTAGAAGAAGTAACTTATCAAGGAATTGCATGATTGGAAAATTTATATATTTAGACCTCACACCAGTGTATAGATTTTAGTATAATCTATTTTTATTTGAAAATGGATTAGTACAAAATATTAATTTTCTTTTGGTATTCTCTATCCTGGAGGTTTCTAAACATGGAAAATATATGTATGCCAGAGATGCCTTGTGAGCACCACTTGTTTCTATCCTTGTGGATTATACCCCTTTTTAAATATAATAAAATTAAATGCTTTTTTTTAGTTTTTAAAAAATTGGTTGGAAATGTAGACTCTCAGGCTCCATTCTCTTTCCAGTACCCAAGGAAGGAGAGAGCACCTTGGCTGAAGTAGATGCAGAATCAATGGAGAAGGAAGCAGGTGGGCCAGTTCCAATGGCATGTAAAAAAGAAATTACTTCCAGGACAAGTATCCAATCTACATACTTCTCAGACATTTAGAGATTTCTGTTTCATAGGCCAGAGGGCTTTCTACTGTAGGGTGATTAGTGAGATGGGTCTGATTCTATTTCCAAGATAATGTGTAGGGGATATATAACCATAGTACTCAAAACTGATCATTTAATACATCCCATTAAAACATCACTTCACATTGTGGATAGGTTCTATATCCTATTAGTAGTATATATCAGCTACATTATGGATTTAATAGAGTTTAGTGAGAGCCCTGGGCCTCTAGCTTCTTTTTTTCTATGGGAAAACTCATACTGAGTGCCACAATTAAATTTTTGGCATCTTGTAAACTAGAGATCAGCTCGTAAAGTCAGTGAACATATATTTCATTTCTCAATTGAGAAAATTAAATAAGGAAATCAGCATAAACAATTTAAATTTGCCCACTAGGTTTATAAATAATACATGTGTGTTCTCTTTCATTGTTTTACATATTGATGAATTTTTATGAATATATAAATATTTGAAAGACTAAATACATACCCTCATAAGTCAGTAAAATAGAATGGCTTTCCTATTTAGAAGGTTTATGTATTACTTTAATTACAAAAAAAAATTGTAAAGGATTACAAAAATGCAATAAAAACAACTAATTAAGCATCAATATGATAGCATATAAATGTAGTAAACCTCTGTTCATTTCCCTTGATTTATGCTTTAATTTGCTCAGTTTCTTCCTATAAATGTCTCATTATATTAAACGAAAGAAATCTAAATGAGAGACAAATATCAAGGCAATTGACTATTTATAAAAAGATCAAGTGTACATTTTTACTCCCTAATAGACATTGCAAAACAAATTTTATCTACTTTGTCGTCCCTCATAATCATTTCACCTACTTTCATACTTCAAGGGAAGTGAGGGGAAAAATGTTACTGCAATCATCTCCACGTTATCAACCTTTAATTTAAAATAATCACAGAACATATAGGAACTGCCTACATTTGAGTAGTGCTCACTTTAATAAGAATTTTAGTAAGTGATTTAATATTTACTTGGCCTGAATAATGCCACTGAAATTCTCTGCCAGCACCCCATCCTCATCCTCTTGGTTGCTCAGCAACATAGAACAAAGCAGAGACCCAGTGGAACAAAAAAGCAGGTTTAACTATCACAGAAATCAAACTATTTCTTTCAGATTAGGTGAAACACCAGTGAAAGTTATCTTTTGATTTATATATCTAATATGTGTGAGTATGCATGTATGTACATAAAATTTTAATACCCATAAGCAGTAGGGACAGTTACCTCTGATGAAATTTAGTTAACAAGCTTGCTTAGTTATTTAAATAGAGATTCAGTAGTAATTAAGGTGGTAGTTTGCCCATAGCCTGGATTTCTTTCCTTAAGATAGGAAATGAGAACTGGAGTTACTGCCTTCAGGGATTGGGGCTTGGAAGGATATAAAAGCCAATAGAAAGCCTGTGCTGTATAAAGTAATTGCACTTGAAAACAGCTGTTCTTTATATGCAAGAATTAGAGCCTATCTAATGTAGGTGAATTTAATCACAAACAAGTTTGTCTATAATGATAAAGTTGAAGTGTTTTCAGAATTTAGGATGCCTTTCAGATTATAAGAATCTTTTTAATCAGGTGTTTGATTTCACTTGACAAGTAAAACTGTAAGTATACTGCTTATGCCAGATATAATTTAACTTACCAGAAATTATTATTCATCACAGCCAAAGAGATTTTGATTAAAAATTCCAAAGGATTATCTCATCTATGAGAGGCAGTGGAATGAGTTACAAATGGAAGTACGGAAGAAATTTTTTCTAGGCATTTTAATAAAAGCTTAGGGCCATATCAGCCTCTGTTTGAATTTGTAGCAGGACTTTTTTCTTTAGGTTAAAAGGATATGCATGATTGCTTCCTGAGATTTCTCTTGGTGTGTGATTCTGCAGTGTGCTTTAGAATATTGATGTTTATGGTTATTAAATGTCTTAAAGAGTAACATTCTGTATTAAAATCAGCAACATTTGTAAGACTTAAATGGAGGAACCTTTACTTCTCTACTGTACTTTTATTCAGAATGGCTTATTTACTAAATTTACTTATTTACTAAGGAGAGTACAGTTGACCCTTGAACAACATAAGAGTTAAGGGCACCAACCCCCAGCATAGTTGAAAAGTCTGTGTATAATTTTTGACTCCCCAAAAACTTAACTACTAATAGCCTACTGTTGACCAGAAGCTTTACAGTAACATGAACAGTTAATTAACACGTACTTTGTATGTTATATGTATTATATACTCTATTTTCACAATCAAGTCAGAGAAAAGAAAATCATAAGAGAAAATACATTTGTTGTACTGTATTTAATGAAAAAAACCCACGTGGTTCAAACCTGTGTTATTCTAGGGTCACTGTATTCTTAGAATATATTTGTAAATATGAGAGGGGGGAAAGTATGCCAGAAATGAAGCAGCTCTTCAGACACTTAATTTAAATCATGGTGATATATTCAGCCTGGAGTTCAGTTTTTTTTTTTTTTTTTAAAGATTTTATTTATTTGACAGAGACACAGCGAGATAGGGAACACAAGCAGGGGGAGTGGCAGAGGGAGAGGGAGAAGCAGGCTTCCCGCTGAGCAGGGAGCCGGATGCGGGCTCGATCCCAGGACCCTGGGATCACGACCTGAGCTGAAGGCAGACGCTTAACCGGCTGAGCCACCCAGGCACCCCTGGAGTTCAGTTTTATTTTCAGCTAGTCATCTGCAGCCATGCTTCCCACAGAGGGAGGTTTCCATACTCACAGCACACTGTGCAGCTTGGATGAACAGTCTACCGGGCTACTTACGAGCTCATGACATCTGGGATCTGTGACGAGCAGCCAGAGCAGCAAGACAAAATGCCGATCATAGGCTATTCTCTGTGGAGGTTTCCTACGTGCCTGATGCTCACCACTTTTCTTCAGTACAGTGTTTGGAAGATATATATATATATTCCTTGATTGTTTTTCTAAGTCTAGCAACTGATTTTATGATTTTACAATTATTTATATGGATAATAGTTCTATTCTGTAGGCATGTTTGTGTTCTTCAAGTTAATTTAGTGACTTGTAGCTATAGCAGTAAACTGAAGTAGCCTTTGTAATGCTGAGACTTGCTTAGTTTGCCTACTTGTGTCAGCAAGTGGCGTGCCTTTTGTGTGTGCATAAGTATGTATTCATATATTCAAAGGAGCAAGGATACAACAGAAAGCAATGCAGACAATCCATTAGTATGGGAGCATGGCAGGTTTACATCTTAGAATGTATCTATCCAACAGATGTATATTAAGCAAGATGCAGTAAGAACTCTGGATATAAAAATAAATAGAACATTGCCTTGTTCTCTAGTGGCTTGTAGTCTGGTTTACTTGGCTGCATCAGAGGAGGGCACATAAAGACAGACTAGAGCTTGAAGTGAGGTCCATCCTTCTATCAGAAGAGGGCAGATGGCAGGACATTGAATTTATCTGCAGTATTTGTGATATCCAGTCTAATAAACAAGAACACTGTCCACAGAATGTGGTGGGTGGCAATTAGAAGAGAAACTGCCCTAACTCAAAGTCCTGAAGTATCCCAAAGAAAGAAAAGGAGTGTGCAAAGAAGAGTTAGCGTGCCAGGCCTGAGATTGATATCCTTAGAAAGGCTGGTTTGTGAGGTTGGCCCTTGGCTGGTGCTTGGGAACTTGAATGATAAACAGTTGCCTACAGTGATTTAAAACTTTTTATAAATGGCGGGAGTGGCTCATAGTGTACTGTGTCTAAACTGTTTTTACAAACAATGTGGTTTATACTGAACATTTATTTTCCTTCCAGGAGACTGAATTTTTATATGTTCTAGGCAGAGAATGCATATGTGGCTAGCCCCCAATAAAAACACTAGGCACTGATTCCTTAATGTACTTCTGAGGTAGACAGCATTTCACAGGTGTTGTCACAACTCTGTGCTGAAGAAATTAAGTACATCCTATGTAACTCCACCAATAGACTCTTGGAAGCGTATGCGTGGTTTCCTATAGACTTCACGTTAAGAGCCTTTTCCTTTACTGATTTTACTTTGAGTCCTTTTGCTGTAATATATAACAGTCATAAATCAAACCCAACTCCTGGGTCCTGTGAGACCCTCTAGTGAATCACTGAGCCTGAGGGTGGTCGTGGGCACTCCCAACAAAGGCAGAATCTGAATTTTGATCCAGTGTGTAGCAGCAGGGATCTGAAGGAGAGCAGTAGCTCATCTATTAAGTCCGCCTATGAGACTCCAAGAGATTTTGATCCAGTATGAAATGTCTCTTCTTGACTTCTCCTGACAGTTATAAGAGACATTCAGTCTACTGTGCTTTTCCCACCTCCCTACCCATTAATTTTGAGTGATGGGAAACTGAAGCTAAATGGAAATTTATTGATTCTCATAGCTGAACAGTCTTGGGATAGAGCCTGCTTCAGTTTGATGCTCACGTTGACGGGCGTATCCATTTCTGGGTTCCGCTGCTGCTCTGCTGATCACTTTCTCCAACAAGGTCTTCCCTTACTGTCACAAGAAAGTTGTTGCAGCACCAGCATCGTATTCTTTCTTACGACAAGGAAGAGCTGAAGTTGAAAATTAGAGCTCATTAGTTCAGTTTTTGCTGTGTGCCCATATGAACCACATACTGAGCACTAGCCCCCACCCACCCAAGGGAATTGGCATGAGCCTCCCCTACCCCTAAAAAAATCAAGATTAAGAATATTTTCCAGAAGTGGAGTATAGCGAGAGGCCACCATCACAGCCAGTATTTACTACCCTCACCATCCCCACCACTGAAGGATCACTGATCATCTCAGTAGATGCAGAAAAAGCATTTGATAAAATTCAACACCTATTCATGATAAAAGCTAGTAACAAGAGGGTATAGAAGGAATGTATTCAATATAATAAAGGCCATGTATGACAAGCCTGCAACTGATATAATCAATGGTGAAAGGCTGAAAGCTTTTCCTCTAAGATCAGGAAGAAAAGGGCCTGCTCTCACCACTCCTATTCAACATGATACTAGAAGTCCTAGCCAGAGCGGTCAGGCAAAAAAAGAAATAAAAAGCATCCAAATCGGAAATAAGAAGTAAAACTGTCTCTGTTTGCAGATGGCATGCTGTTATGTATAAAAAATCCTAAAGATTCCACCAAAAAACTGTTAGAACTAGTAAGTGAATTCAGTAAAATTATGGAATACAAAATGAACATATAAAAATCAGTTTCATTTCTATACAATGGCAGTGAATTATCTGAAAAAGAAAGAAAACAGTCTCATAATAGCATCAGGAAGAAGAAAATATTTAGAAATAAGTTTAACCAAGGAAGTGAAAGATCTGTATACTAAAAACTCTTAAGACAGTGATGAAAGAAATTGAAGAAGACACAAATAAATGGAAAGATATGTCCATGGAGAAGAATTAATATTATTAAAATAGCTGTACTACCAAAATCCATCTATAGATTAAGTGCATTCCTTATCAAGATTCCAATGGTATATTCTACGGAAAAAAGAAAATCCTAAAATTCCTATGGAACAACAAAAGACCCTGAACAGCCAAAGCAATATGGAGAAAGCAAACGAAGCTGGAGGTGTCACACTTCCTGATTTCAAAGTATATTACAAAGCTACAATAAAACAATATGTTACTGGCATTAAAAAAAACACATAGATAAATGAAACAGAATCAAGAACCCAGAATAAACCCCTACA
This sequence comes from Phoca vitulina, assembly GCF_004348235.1. NCBI lineage: Eukaryota > Metazoa > Chordata > Mammalia > Carnivora > Phocidae > Phoca > Phoca vitulina. Next base: position 12,027,919 of record NW_022589752.1, on the reverse strand, counting down.
TGTATGGTCAATGAATGTTTGACAAGGGAGCCTGGAATATTGAATGGAGGAAAAGATAGTCTCTTCAATGAGTGCTGCTGGAAAACTGGATATTCACATGCAAAATAATGAAAGTGGACCCCCACCTTACGCCACTCACCAAAATCATCTCATGAGACATTAAAGAATACTTAAGTGTAAGACCTGAAACCATAAAACTAGAAGAAAACATAGAGAAAAGCTCTTTAACGTTGGTCTTGGAATGGTTTTATGGATATGACACCAGAATCACAACAATAAAAGCAAAAAGAAACAAGTGTGACTACATCAAAATGAAAAGCTCCTGTATAGCAAAAGAAACAATCAGCAAAATGAAAACGCAGCCTACAGAACGGGAAAAAATACTTGCAAACTATATATCTGATAAGGCATTAATATCTAAAATATATAAAGGACTCCTACAACTCAAGAGCGAACAAAACAATGTGACTTAAAAATTGGTAAAGGACTTGAATAGACTTTTTTCCCAAGTGTATATACAAATGGCCAACAGGAGCATGGAAACGTGCTCCTCATCACTCATCATCATCAAAATGCAAATCAAAACCACAATGTGATATCACTCACACTTATTAGAATGGCTACTATCAAAAAGACAAAAGATAAGTGCTGGTGAGGATATAGAGAAAAGGGAGCCCTTCTCTGTTCTCGGTGGGACTGCAAACTGGTGCAGCCACTATGGAAACAGTATAGAGGTTCCTCAAAAAATTGGTAATAGAACTACCATACTATCTAGCAATTCCACTTCTAGATATATTTCCAAAGGAAACGAAATCATTATCTGGAAGAGATAGGTACATTTTCATGTTCATTGCAACATTGTTTACGATAGCCAAGACAGGGAAACAGCCTGTCATTTACATCAACATGAATGACCTTTAAGGGCATTATGCTAAGTGAAATAAGTCAGAGAAAGACAAATACTGTATGAGCTCACTTACATGTGGAATCAAAAAAAAAAAAAGATTGGTGGCAGTTGCCAAGGGTGAGGGAAACAAGTGAAGGTGGTCAGAGGGTACAAACTTCCAGTTATATATAATGTACAACATGGTAACCATGGTTAATACTGCGTTGTATATTTGAAATTTGCTAAGAGAGTAGGTCTTAAAAGTTCTCACACACCACACACACACACACAATTAAAACTATGAGGTGATAGATGTGTTAACAGTATCTTACAATTTATACATGTATCAAATTTTAAAAATCACTGGCCTACCTGGTGAGTTTTATAGCTTTGTTTTCAGTATTTTTGTGCCTTTTGGAGAAATTCTGCCCAAAGTAATTAGGGCAGCTGGGTGGCGCATTTGGCCAAGCATCTGCCTTTGGCTAAGGTCCACGATCTCAGGGTCCTGGGATCGAGCCCCACATTGGGCTCTCTGCTCAGCAGGGAGTCTGCTTCTCCCTCTTCCCTTCCTTGTGCTATCTTTCTCTCTCTCTCTCTGTCTCAAGTAAATAAAATCTTAGAAAAAAAAGTCATCTATCCTGTACAGTATTTTGATTAAAGGACTGATCACATAGTTTAGCGCCCACTTCTGGAATCTTTTTGTATTTCAATTAAGTCCTGTACCTTAATTAATGGGGTAAATTTCACATTCAGGTTCAGAATATTATTCAGACTTTGTCTTTCTGTAAGTAATTGAGCCTGTGCCTATCAGATCAATTTAAATTTTCACCTTATTTTTCCATCTAGATTTGCTAATTGGACTCTAAATTATTACTGTAGTCCTGTGGCCTTTTAATTCTGTCTCTTACCCTTATTACTTGTCTCATAAGCACAGTAATTTAACTTTCCATCGCCTTGAAGAAAGGAAATGAGCTTTTTATGAACAAATGTTTCCTGGAATGTGGTCGACCTTTTATATGCAACACAATAGGGAATAAGATGCAGAATAAGACATTGAATTCTTAAGAGAATGCGTTTCCCATTTGCTTATTTCTTTTGAGTTTGGACCTGAAACTGTTGGGCCATTTACCTCATTCACAGTAGATAACTAAAATGATACAAATTATGTAAATATTTAAATCCCATTTATACCCCATTATATTTAAATCCCATTATCTTTTTCTGTTAGCCTATAGGGTAAATGAAGATGACTCAAAAAGGATATAGGAGTTCCAAGGCAATGCAAGAAAATGCCAACCTCTTGCCTTGCTAAATTGTTGAGCTTACCTTAGACATAACTTTTTCTAGATTTCACTTGGGTAAAGAAAAGGAATATTCCTTCTCATTTGTGATTTTAAGTATACCTGGCAGAGCTTGAAAACAACATGAGATCTTACCTGGTGTGTTCTGGGGATGAACCACTGTTTATTACCAGCAGTATGAACAGAGCATTGAAATAATACTGCACATTGGTAGTGGGAGAAGAGGACACATTTCAGGTTTAAAAATAGTTCTCTCATGTGCATACACACATTTTTTTTTTTTCACTCTTCAGTTCTTTTCCTTCTTTTTCTTCCATCTTTCATTTTACACACAAAAATATAGAATGTGTTAAACATCCTATAAAGTCACACCATTTGCACATTTAATTTGTTTATGCTGAAGGAATAATCCAGAGAGATATAAATAGTGTGGGTGACTATGGTTCCATTCCATGAACATATGCCCTAGATTGAGCAGTAAAGTGGGAAATTGCAATCTGCTGTTTTCTCATGAGGTCTCAATTCCCTGTATGTCTCATAATGTGAATGTAATGCTGACTTGAGTGTGATTCCTTAATTTCAAGATAAATATGTTATATATAAAATAGCCCTAGAGACAAACCAGGTGCTTTGCCTGGTGTTTAACTGGAGCGTAGTAATCTGTTCAGTGATAGAGGGAAAGAACCTGCTCCCACGGAGCTCTTCAGTGGCAGAATGTAGCATGTCAGTCTCCAAAAGGACACATGAATACTGTTTACTGTAATTTCAGGATAAGCCAAAGGATTTTCTTAAGGTAATGGTGGGATCTTTGTAAACTAATCATCTGCATGATTAAATCATCATCACCATCATCTCTTTTCCCTAATGATACCGGTATAGGGGTTTGTAAGGTTTATATCTTCAAAAGAGTTTTGTCTTTTCATTGGTTCTTTTCTGTGTAGTGATTTGGTAATAATTCTCCACAGTCCGAAAAAGAGATATTTGGCCCATCAAATCCAATTCCACAAATGTATTCTAAAGGAATATTCCTATAAATGGAACAAATAGATACACAAATATGTTCACTGCAGGGCTTTTTATAAGAACAAAAATAGGAACAAAAACCTAAATTCCCAATAGTGACAGACTGTTTCATAATGCCACCTTACTATAATGTTATACTATGTAGTCATTAATAATAATGGCTGCTATCTATCAAGGGTTTATTGTATTAATGTAGAATAATTCTTAACAGCCATAGGATTTTGTAGATCTGCTTTAAAAATGTCTGATATGCATTTGTATGTGTTTAGTTTAATGTATGCATGTATACATATTTAAATTCATGAATATATTCAGCATATCAGGAAAAAAATCTAGAAGAATATAACAAATGTAAATAATGATAGCCAAAGGAAGAGAAAGTGATTTTTTAAAAATATCTTGTGATGAAGATAATACTTCATTTTGGCCATTAGTTACAGATTCTCTAACTGTGCTGTCAACAGAATAACCACTGACCATGTACCTTTTAATGAAAATTGAGATTAAATAAAATTTAAAATTCACTTTCTCAGTAGGACTTTCCACCTTTCAGCTCTCATATTGGACAGAGCGGATACAAAATATTTTTTGTCATCACACAAAGTTCTGTTGGACAGGGCTGCCTGACTTGAATTAAAGGTTGTAGTCCAGCAGCAGTTCCTTGTAGAAACATTAAAACGTCTCCACCTTACTAGATACAGCAATGGAATTGCTACATCTCTTCCTACATACTTGCAGTAGGTAGCTGGGAACTGTTACAGCAGCTGTCTGGTTTTTTTTTGTTGTTTTTTTTGAGGTAGTGTTCCATGATTCATTGTTTGCGTATAACACCCAGTGCTCCATGCAGAACGTGCCCTCTTTAATACCCATCATCAGGCTAACCCATCCCCCCACCCCCTCCCCTCTAGAACCCTCAGTTTGTTTCTCAGAGTCCATAGTCTCTCATGGTTCGTCTCCCCCTCCGATTCCACCCCCTTCATTTCTCCCTTCCTACTATCTTTTTTTTTTTTTTTTTTT